>NC_081553.1:216742689-217042689 GCF_963082655.1 Stomoxys calcitrans
TGAAGAACAACGAGGCACCAGGAGCCGATGGGTTGGCAGTTGAACTGATGCGGCGATGATTTTTACGCCTAATCCGATGATAAGAAACTTAGCACACTATGTCCCATACACATGAAAGGAGGCAAGACAACATGTGCCAACTATAGAGGACTAAGTCTCCATCCCATTGCATTATTGTATGTGAGCGCACTATGTGAAAGATCAAAATCTAATGCCAACGAGAAAATTGACCCTATAAAGACGTTTATAGACATGGAAAATCCTTTATCGACCTAATATTCTAACTAGGCAAAATTCCGAAAAAGACCTATGAGGTAAATATCGACATGTACCCTATAAATATCGACTACAAAGCCGCCTTCGATAGCCCTATACGTACAAAGGCATTTCAAGCCATGTCTGAGTGTTGTAGCCCTGTAAATTTTTACGCTAGTCGAAATATGTTCCTCAGTTAAAATTGGGGAAACCCTTCTCAATAACAGTTCAATGACAAAAGAGATTTTAGACAGGCCATTTGTGATATCTATACAAAATTTTGGCCAAATCGGATAAGAAATCCCCTCTCTAGAGGCTCAAGAAGTTCAATCGGGGGGTAAGTTTTTACGACAGCTAAATCCCGCTATGAACCGACTTAGACCATACTTGGCATAGTTGTTGGAAGTCAAAAGAAAATACTTCGTGCTAAATTTTGAAAAAAATTGCGCCCTCTAGAGGCTCAATAAGTCAAGTTCCGATATCGGTTTATATGGCAGCTATATCAGGTTATGAATCGATTTGAAGCATACTTGGCAAATCGAAACATATCAAAACATAATACTTCATACGAAATATCAGCCAAATCGGATAAAAATTGCCCGTCTAGAGGCCCACAAAGACAAGATCGGTTGATAAGGTAACTTTATTAAAACATGGACCGATATGGCGCATTTACAATCCGAATCGACATACACTAATACGAAGTATTTGTGCAAAATTTCAAGCGCCTAGCTTTAACGTGCTTTCGACAGACGGGCCGACTTAGCTAAATCGGCTTAGAATGTCAAGACGATCAAGAATATATATCCTTTGTTGGGTTTCAGATGAATATTTCGATGTGTTACTAACGGAATGATGAAATTAGCATACCCCCATCCTATGGTGGAGGGTATAAAAACAAACTGAGTCCGATTCAAATTTAAGTTCAATGACAAAGGACCTCCTTTTTATAGCCCAGTCCGAACGGCGTGCCGCAGTGCGACACCTCTTTGGCGAGAAGTTTTACATGGCATAGTACCTCACAAATGTTGCCAGCATTAGGAGGGGAAACCATTGCTGAAAATTTTTTCTTATGGCCTCGCCAGTATTCGAACCCACGCGTTCAACGTCATAGGCGGACATGCTAACCTCTGCCGTACGGTGACCTCCAAGACGGGCATATATGCATCTCATTCAGCACTAAATGGGGCTTTAATGGGAAAATATGGAACCTAAATGACTCCTACGACCACCGTAGCGCACATGTTAACATGGCCGCCTATGACGCTGAACGCCTGGGTTTGAATCCTGGCGAGAATATCAGAACAAAATTTCAGCGGTGGTTATTCCCTCCTCTTGCCAGCATGAGAGAAACCATGTAAAAATTTCTCAAAGAGGTGTCGCTCTGCGGCACGCCCTTCGTACTCGGCAATAAAAAGTAGATTCCATATCATTGAGCTTAAACTTGAATCGGGCAACACATTTGGGAGTCGAATTCGAATTTGATATAAAATTTATGGGAAAAGTGCGGGAGGGGCCCTAAGTGGTCAACAACAACAAATTTGTAATTTGTATCGTTGAGATTCAAAATAAATTGTTGCAGGAAAATTAACAATTTTCGTAGTCGCTTTTTCGACCAAAGTTGTTTTTTTTTTTTTTCAAACTTATTTTGATCTATTTATGTATAGATCAATCGCTACAATATGGGACTTTAAGGTGAAGGTGTTTGATAGTAGAGAATAAATTTGAGGATGCCTTAATGAGCACGTAAAAGGCGCCCGGGAGAACTAAACTCTCATTTACTTGCTAAAAAACTCAGCAATTAATCTAAACCGGAGATATGGAAAATTGTTGTTCTTTTAAAGTATCCTCCCCTAAATTATGAAAAAATTTTAAAATTCATCCCACAATCACTTACCTGTTGGATAAAACTGGCGATGGCGGCGAATTGAAATTAAACATTTGCGCCTGCTCTGCAACCGACAGCATATTGTAGATATCCCTATGTCCCGTTGCACTGGCATTCGTTAGCTGTGTAAAACTTTGCAAATTGGCCAATTCACCCGTTTGCGATAGAGCCGAGGAGGGAGAGGGCGAATTCGCCACCGGACTGCTGGCATTGTTGTGTTGTATATAGTGTATGGCATGCATGGAATGGTGGGGTGTCGCAGAGGGCGACGATGTATTCTGCAAATGGGCCGGCGCTATGGCAGTCAAATGTGTCAAATCTTGACTTAGATTAGGCGAATGATAGCTATCCTTAAGTGACTGCATATCCACCACTGAGTTAAGGGTCACATAGCTAACGCCTGAATCCTCTAGGCATTCATCTTTTAGAGTATCCTGTATGACCTCATCCACATTGGAGAGCGTGTGATGTGTGTTGGTATTGCTGGTGCCCATATTTTGTGAACCCATGAGGGCGGCGGCATGGGAATGCAAATGGTGATGGTGGTGATGATGATGGTGATGAGGATCATGATGTGGGGCATAGGGTGAGGTGTATAGGGCCAGATTAGAACGCATGGTGGCGTTGGGATCTTCGTGTAAATAGTTGGGGGCTATGGCGTTAGTATTGGAGGGACTCATCAGATGATTGCTGTAATAAGGACTGGGGGCACTTTGATGATGCACCGTAGAATGACTGGTTATAAAAGGCCCCGACAAAAGCTGCAGATTGATGAAATCCTTGGTATTGGCAGCACTAAATTCTACACCAGGATGACTGAGCGATAGATCATAGGGGCAGGAATTATAGGTACTAAGCCAATGTTCGGTGCAGGCCAATTGATGTTGTTGATGTTGAGTAAGGTGAGGTGAGTGATGTTGGGCTGCTGTTTGTTGCTGTTCCTGTGGAGGCACTTGCAATTGCACTTGAGAATGGGGTGATGCCTGGTGTTGTTGCTGCTGCTGATGTTCACTGTTGTTACCTATAACCGCCAGATTTAGATTGGGATCACCACTGGCAACAAAAGAATTCTGATTGTATAACGAATTGGCAATGGCATTTGTATTGGTCGCAATGCTTGAATTTTGAGTAAAGGCAGCTAAGCCGGATGTCTGAGCCTGAGAACTGTTATTGAAATTGGCTATGATCACCGAGTTATTTAAACCGCGATAATTTTGTGGTGTATTTGTT
The DNA here is from genome assembly GCF_963082655.1 of Stomoxys calcitrans. Taxonomy (NCBI): domain Eukaryota; kingdom Metazoa; phylum Arthropoda; class Insecta; order Diptera; family Muscidae; genus Stomoxys; species Stomoxys calcitrans. The sequence goes on from NC_081553.1 coordinate 216,746,063, forward strand.
TCAGTGGGAGGTTGATGAGAGTGTTGTGTTTGATCTGAGGTTTGCAGAGTCAAATTGTCATGCTGTAATTCCACATGGTTTTCTTGTTCTTTTTTTAATAGCACTGAGGGGTCACTTAAATTTGCACTAATATTATTATTATTATTATTATTATTTATATTGTTGTTGTTGCTGTTGTTGTTATTGTTGTGGTTGTTGTTATTTGTGGCATTTGCTAAGGTTATTACACTATTTATCACTGTTTTATTATTTTCATTATTATCACTGATATTTGGCTCAACACTTTTATTGTGATTATTGATGTTAGCACTTTGATTTATCAATGACTTTGTTGTTGTTGTTGTTGTAGAACTTTCGACATTTCTTTTCAAAGAATTTTCCAAAGACTTTACTACAAAATTTGCCGAAGTTGAGGAAAATATTTTATTAGCATTATTATTATTATTATTATTATTATTAACACTTTGTGGCGTTTGTTGCTGCGGCGGCGGCGGCGGCTGTGGCGGCAGCAACAATGGCGGCGTCTGATAATGATCGGCTTTCCCTTGCGTTTGCTGATGATCTAAATTTGCGGTTATCGTTGTAGCCGCCGTTATTGTGGTCTTATTGTTAATTGTTGTCGCAGTAGTCGTCACTTCGTGGCTTTTGCTATTGTTGGCTTTGGCTAGGATGATATTTTCGTTGTCTTCGTTTTGCTTCGTCGTTGGTGGCGTTGTCGTTGTTGTCGTCTTTGCATTCGCATTCGTGTTCGTGTTGGTCGCTGTTATGTTGATCACTGTTTGGTTTGATTGTTCGTTGACAACTGATATGAGCTGTGGTGTTTTCGCTGCCAAAGACGATAAATTCAAATTCATAGCAGACCTTAAAAACTCATTGCAGTTCGTAGTTGTGTTGTTATTGCTAGCCTGTGCCTGTGCTTGTTGTTGTTGTTGTTGGTAATTTACACTGCTATTGGAGAGTGGTGTGTTATTTGGCTCTCTTGTTTGTTGAGTCCCTGCTGAACACTGGAACTCTGCAGTTGCGTTTGTTGTTATTGTTGGGTTGTGTGTTATACTTTGCCCGAGTATGGTAGGTGATCTTTGCTCTTTTGTATGGTAGTCTGTCTCTTTCTGCACCGTTGCTGTATTTGTTGTTGCTGTTAACAGGCCAGACAAAGAGTTTCTGGCAGGAGCATTTTGTGTCGTGGGGTTAAAACTCTCTTTTTTCCCTTGGCCCACTAAGTTTGCAGATTCTTTGACATTAGCCAAATCTTGCATAGCAGCCGTGGAGCAGGAGGCGGAGTCCTGTTTGGGGTAAGAAAAAGCAGCTAAGTTACCACTGGCACTGGCAGTTGCTGTGGCTAATCCTTTTTGTTTGTTTTTATTTATTTGTTTGGAATTTACTATGGCCTTGGTTATTTTCATATTGGCTGCATTTGTCAATAAGGAATTGGTGGCATGCGAATTGGAGCGATTTTTATTTTTTGTCACTTTATTTGTTAAAGACAAATTGCGAGAGGAGGTAACACATTTCATGATTTTTTGTTTTGTATTCTCAGAAAAAAAATTCTACATTTAATTACTTTTTTTTTGTACACAAAATAAAATTTAAAAAAAAAATTTTTAACTTTATTCTTTATATAAAAAATATTTTTCTTATTTTTTTTTTAATTTCTTTTCTTTTTTTCAAAGACCACTTCAACAACCGCTGTTATGCGCGTTTTTTACTTAACGTTTTGAGTTTTTTAATAAAACTGTCAGCCCCAGCATCTCATTTGGTATTCTATAGGGGGCTCTTCATCTCAACAAAATCCAGCCAACGCTGCTCATTAAAAAAAATAATAATACAAAGAAAAACATGCTCAATTCCTATTTCATTTAAAATATGTATGTTACTTTTTAAAACGAAATTATATGTGTGTTGGTGCATCTGTCTTTATACTAAAAAGCCCACACATCTTTTAATAATTATTTCTTCTTGTCATCTTTTTTAATAATAATTACAAAAACTAGAACATCTCTCCCTTACTCTTTATAGTTTAAAAACAAAACAAGAAAATCCCTAAGATTTCATTTCCATTGCTCTGCGCTCTATCTCTCTGGAAATCTCTTAAGATCCCCTTTACCATAACTGTTCTCTTTTAATAATACAATCAACACAATGTAAAGGCATGGTGGAATATACCATACAACTCACCACTCTGCTTTAAAATGTCTCTCTCTTTCTCTTTCACTCTTATGTTATAGGCAGAGCTGAGTTAATGGCTAAGCATGATTGCCTGTTCATTCGCATGGGATTTTTCTTATCTCTCTAGAAACGCCCTTTCTTGTTTTTGTGTTATTATATTATGGTTGGTGGTTTTGTTGTTGTTTTTAAGTCATTTCATACACAATACTATAAAAAGCAAAAACAAAAAAAAACACTTTGAAAATCACAATGGCTTTTAATGGCGAGGCATTTGTTGGTATTCCCTTCCACATTCATTGACACGGCATCCATCCATAGCTGACTTTTATATTTCGAATTGAATTTAATATATTATATTTTTTTTTAAATATTAGAGAGAACTTTTGAGGACCTTTCAATTATAATTAAATAAGTGAAAGAAAGTGAGATATGGATTTAAGCGGCTAACTTTTTTTATAACCTACCTACCCATCTAGGTTTCCAATTTTACTACTACATAATATCAAATTGTTTATAGGTAACTGGAATGTGGTTTGTTTTGGTTTATGAATGCGCCGCGTTATACGCGGCGTTAAATACAAAATACCCAAAAAAGTATAAAGCAGATTTTTTTTTTTGTGTGAGGAATTAAAAAAAAACTTATTAGCGAGTGTATGAGAGCTCTCATTGTCACGATGTAAAGTAATACGCGTATTTTTTCTCCCCGATTTCTTCAAAGACTGTTTAAATAACACAGCTTAACAGTCGTGTATACCGCTCAAGACATAGAAGGCGTTAGGTTAGGTTTAAGTGGCAGTCTGCGGACAGACTCACTTAGACGTTTTCGTCCATTGTGATACCACAGGAACGGAAGAAGGAGGATGCATTCTAGTTCCTACCGTTTAACCATCCAGATCGCTTTAATAGAAGGCATCCAGCTTCCATTACCCTGTCATGTCTGGAACGGTTTTTTTTTTGCCTGCATTGTTCTTAAATATATACCGAGGACATTAAAAGATGTCAGGGTGCTTTCCAACATCAAGGCTGTAAAAATACACCACAAAAAGACAAAAGACTGTAGGCGCCGTCAGTCTGTCATTGTTTTTACTCAGTACACTAGAAATACCATTCGCCTTAAAGATAAGTAGAAACCGAATTACTTCAGTGGCCACAGTATCACTCGGGAGCACTCGAGTGGGAGGAAACGACCGTCCAAAAGCTGATGCGAAATATCGAGACGACTGATGGCCTTCCAGGATATCGATGGGGGCTAAAGTGTTTTTTGGGAAAATCGCAAAAAAATCTAATTTTTCTAAATCTGAACCGATTTCGACCAAATTTTATGGATATTATGGAATTCGACGAGGAAAGCGTTGTATAAAATTTTGAGAAGATTGGTCAATAAATGCGCTTGCAGTAGCAGTAGTGAAAAAAACCCCTGAGGGGTTTTTTTCGTTTCTAAAACGAAACGAAAAATATTGTTTTCCGAAATATAAAAGAAAGAGTGCGAGGCAGTAGGACAGGTTAGGTTGAAAAGAGGGTGCAGATATTAATCTGCTCTATGCCACTATAGACATAAACCTAAGCCAGAAATCGGCTTCTTGTGCGATCTAAAAACTAAAAAGTACCTCGAAAAAGAAAATCTATGTTAGGAATTCCGTGCTACTTCCAAAATCCTTATTTGTCTTCCATGCCACGCCCCTAAGTTGGTTCATGTCTGGTATTGTGTCTCCACCAAAGTACCGGTATCTGTTAGATACAAAAGCCGGGCAATAACAAAGGCAATAAATACTCCGTTATGCCCGGCATCCAAACGATGCGGATTTGGTCATCCTGTAAGAAGGTGTTAATCTCCTTTTTACACTGCAAGACTGTTCGTGACCGTACCGTCCTGGTTGTTATTCCCCTTATGGCCTGTTTAGTATGCGAAAAGATGTTCAGAGTAGACGTCCTCGCGTTAGCACCACACCACCTCACGCATTTCGTGATCACCCGGATCTCCGCCTGTAGGATTGTATTTTGATCCATTCGTGTATTTTTATCTTTCAGATGGCAATACTAGGGTTCCGTTAATCCAAGAGTGTGCTGCTGGTAGCAGTGGCTCCCACTCGACCTCGAGGTTCATCTCAGGTATACGATCGGAAACCTTTTCCCTTCCTTCCAGGTTTCCTCCCGTAGTGCGCCATGCTTTTAGTCTTAGCCAAACTTGTCACGGAAACTTGATCAATGCCAACCACAAAGAGAGTTCCTTCCTCTTTCCCCTCCCTGTGGAAAACCTCGCACTTCTCTGCGACCAAACCTTCGTTTTGCTTGCCCAAGAATCCCAACATGCGCTCCGTCGCAAGGCTGATGTTGAAGAATTTGACTTTTATGCGGATTGTGGCTAGCCTCTCATCCACCGGAGTAAAGCTGGAGACAAGTGGAGTGTTTCAGTCTCCGACTAACCACAAATCCACAGCCAAATTCATGCCTCGTGTTATGGCAGCTATAGTATAGTTCGTCACCGTTTGGTGTTGTAGTGACGCCATTACCAGTCCAATGCACTTCCTATAAGGCGGTAATATCTGCCTTCTTGTACTTCTCTAATACATCCGCCAGCGCATATACTGCACCTTCTCTATAAAGAGTGCGGACATTCAAGGTGCAGATCCGTAAATCATGGTCCTTTTTTCGTTTGCGTGGGTCGTCAACGTTGGGGGTTTCCGTTTTTCCTATTCCTTTGTTTCTCATAGTAGTTCCCCGTTTTCCGGGGGCGGGTTACTGCCCCAGCGCCCCAACCGCATGAGTTTTGTGGGATTGCACATGTATCCCTCGTTGTGGCGAGCCGTTTGCTCCAAGATCCGGCGATCGCCGCCAGCCTCCCCTAACCTGGGAACAGACGCTGATCTTGGCCATTGGTTATTTTAATCATCTCGAGTATCATTGACACTCAGTATTTAATTAAGAGCCAGTGTCACCTGACTCCTCACTGAGACTCACCTCTCGAAAATCGCTGACTGCCCACGGCCGCATTTGCAGCTACTCCGCAAAAACGGAGCTTTCCACCATCCGCAACCTGTGGAGGTGCACAATAGCTTTCAGTTAAGGTTCCCATGATAACGGGAAATGTGCATCCCTCTGGTTTATCCGTCTGTAGTTGTGCGCTTGAAGCATTACTCACGACTACAGGTGTCAAGGCACCCACACCTATAGGAAGGGGGGACAACAAGCTACGGTCTGACACCACCACCGCAGATGTTGAGTCTTTGGAGTCCATTTCTAGCCTACTCCAAAAGGCTTTAAAATTTTTTCGTAATAGGTAGTACCTATTCCGAGATACGGATTTATATAATATAATTTTTTTTCTTTGAGAAGCGAAATAAAAATACGTCCGCCTCACTCAACGGCTACAGAAGAATTATTAGTACTAAGCATAGTTAATTAATTAATGAAATTACAAGTTTTTTAATTTACTATGGCTCTCTTTGATTAGCTATAGAAAAATGAATAATTGTTCTAATATACTGTTTACAATTTCATTCACCATAAACAACGTAATTTGACCATTCGAAATACAACTTTACTACATTATGTTAGTACAATAATTATTACAATGATTATTTGAATTCATATTTTGCTTAGGGCTTTTGCTTTCGCCTGGGACTAAGTAAATATATATTAAATTTTATATATTTATTTATTATGCATATATTTACATATAAATATACAGGCATACAACAAAAAACATTCTTACATGATTATGCATTGTATATTTTCAGCCAAAGTTTCAATAGTGAATTCACAGTTTAACTTCTTATCAGCAGAAATAAGATGATTTTTTTCTGTTGTTTTTTTGGGAGTCAGCAAAGTTCAAAATAAAGCTGAAGAACTGAGACGACGAACAATTAACACAGAATTGTGAATTAATATTCTTAAGAAACAATTTTTTAAATACTATAAAAGAAATCATAAATTTGTGTGTTTGTTCTATTCAAAGGCACAACTGTTGCTTCAGTTCAGCCTCATTGGAAATTAATTAGAATTTTCATTTTGAAATAAGTGAACCATTTGAATTGTTTATTATAATAAGGGTTATGAAAGTAAAGATACACCAAATTTTGGGTAAAAGGCCTTTGGTGATCTTTCTTTGTCCCCTATCAGTCGACAGTTGGCCAACGTGTCCTGGCAGTTCAGCATCCATGTTCAAATTCCCACTTCACCAACGATTCCCCACTGGCGATACTCTTAACTATGTTCAATTGTTCGACAATTGGCAAGTTATGCGTGGGCGGCGACTGGTTCGCTCGTTGGAACAAGCTCTTCGTGGCCAGCTTCTCCTTCCACCTTCTTATTTCCCGGAATATCATCATACTTTGTAATCCAAGGCAGCGCTATGGCATGGACCCGAAATTCATTAAGGGATTAAATATCTGTCATGTTAACGCCCAAAGCCTGAATAACAAGCTTGACGAATTCAAGATGATTTTTGAGAACTCTGACATTGATATAGTGTGTGTATCGGAGATGTGGCTGAATCAATCAACACCTAATGCGTTTATTGATCTTTTAGGATATAGCGTGCACAGAGCTGATAGATTACGTCGTGGGGGTGAAACTACCTGAATACTCAGTTATGTATAAAGTCTAACCCAGGTGGCCCAATTGAGCATGTTCTTGTTGAGGTGTCTGCTGCCTATAACAAGCTCCTAGTGGGGTACGTTTATAGACCGAACAACCATGCGGATATGCGAGATTTTCTCTGCCCTAGTGGGGTACGTTTATAGACCGAACAACCATGCGGATACGCGAGATTTTTTCTCTGTCCTTGAACCTCTCTCTCTTGCTTACTCAGACATTGTGGTTGCTGGGGACTTCAACTCTAACGTTTTACAGGACACGGGCTTGACGTTGAAAATATCTTTCTTGGGGCTTTTGCTTGTGAATTTAACAATTCTCACTCATTTTTCCGCATCCTCTAGCACGCTTCTCTATCTGTACTTTGTTAGTGACACTTCTAAAGTCCTCCTATACGACCAACTGTCAACCCTCATGTCTTTCGAACCATGGCTTGATCTTTTTATGTTATGAATTTGAGCTCACCAGGACTAGGGAAACTTATTCATATAGAGATTTTGCCCGTCTCGACCATGATTTTTTGCTTTCGAGTGCTGTACTCATCGAAATGATATTTCGTATGGAATATCCGTGACCTACAGGAACTTACGCCTCCACTCAAGACTAGAGAAGTGTCCTCTAGATCGAAACCGTGGTTCTGCCGGAATATTCGTTCACGAGAGGAATATGTCGCATCGCAGGTGAAGACGTTTCAGGACCCTGAGTTACATGATGCCTTTCGCTCAGCAAGAGACCACGTCAATAAGTTGATTTAGATAGCGAAGAAAGACTACTATTACAGACGCTTTACTTCTGCAATAGGCTTCAAGAGAACGTGGAAGGTTATTCGATACATAGGAATTGGGAAAGATACTAATAGATGTTCAACAAACTTGGACATCAATGGGCTTATTGATGCCTTTGTTAATGTCCCACAGATCCCAGTTGATCCCAATTTCTATGGCTTCAATATCTCCCCCTCTCTCGATGACGACTCTGGTTTTGGCTTCAGCTGTATTGGTCCCACCAATGTTCTTGAGTGCGTCGCAACTGTAAAGTCTAACGATGTCGGATCTGATGGCATTAATCTTTATTATTCCTCATGTAACCTATGTTTTCAATAGGATTTTGACCACGAATTACTTTCCATTAGCGTGGAAACATGCCAAAGTCATCCCACTGCCTAAAAGGTATATAGACCAATTGCGATTCTTTGTCAAAGGTCTTTGAGAAATTGTTGTATTTGCAAATGTCGTCTTTTGTCAACGAGAACTCTTTGTTATATGTGAGACAGTCCAGGTTTCGACCTTACCACAGCTGCGTAACTGCCTTGGTAGAGGTCACTGAGAGGATCAGGGTCAATTTGGAGAATGACAAGATAAATTTCCTTGTTCTTCTTGACCATTCTTTGACATTGTGGATCATTCCTTGTTATATGATGAGACATCTTTACAATTTTTCTTCTACGTCCGTTCGTCTTATTTTGTCGTACCTGTCACACCGCACTCAGTCCGTCAGTTATAAGTCTTCTGCATCGTCACCTCTGCTTGTTTTAAAAGGTTTTCCTCAGGGATCAATTCTGGCTCCTCTTCTCTTTTCATTCATACAGTAACGACTCTGCGAGTCAATTGTCTTATTATGAGGTACATATGTACACTGACGATGTACAAATGTATATCGGCAGTCCGAGGGATGAGATTGCTGAAAACATACGTCTGCTTAATCATGATCAGTCAAGAGTCAGCACGTGGGCAAAAGCCAATGGCCTGTGTCTCAACCCTGTAAAGTCCAAGTGTGTGGTTATCAGAAACAGGCTGTCTCGTTTTTCATGTGATGTCGCTATCGTTGGGCAAAACTTGAATTTTTTGCAAAACTTTACAAATATAAGCAATCCGACACTGAATGTATGCTTTAAGATACTTTGCGCCTATAGAGGGCGCAATTTTCATCCGATTAGGGCTAACATATTGTTCAATGATTTCTCCCATGACTTCCAACTGACTTTATTAAGCTTGGTTTTATTGGGTCGGTGCATAGATATTGCTCCTATATAAATCGATCTCCTAATTTTTATTTCTCATGTATCCTTTAAGATCCATTGCACCTATAGAGGGCGCAATTTTCATTCGATTAGGGCTAACATATTCTATAATGATTTCTCTCATGGCTTCCAACTGACTTTATTAAGCTTGGTTTTATTGGGTCCGTGCATTGATATGCTTCTATATAAATCGATCTCCCTGATTTTTACTTCTCATTTTCGTTGGAAAAATAGTTGATGGGAAATTAACGATAGTATCGAGACTATCGATATTTATTATTAAAACTACCCAAAATATCGAATGTTGCAATTATCGATAGCTGGCCAGCTCTAGTCCCCTTCCTCCTTCTGCATGCCCAGCTCGCTTAACCTGAACGCAATCTTGATGGCACAATTCCGAATTTAGACCTCAATAGACTACATGTTCATCATCCCTGCTAAACCTGCATGAGGTGTGGATCTCAAGGCAGTCGTGAATCCTACACAGGCCAGCTTTTTCACCTTACTGAACCGACTTCCACCATACCAATGCCTCATATGTATGCCAAGACTAATATCAAAATGTCTGTTTATATATGGTAAATACTCTTTGGTTTAACTCCTCACACTCCCGTAGGGACATCTTCCTGCAGGAGAAGAAGGCACACTGTACAATGTGGATTTTTTCTTCATGTTCCTCTTTCAAGGAGGTGCGTCCAAAATCTGCTATCTAAATCTACGAATGAAGAGTATCAGCTTCGTCTTTCTAAGTACCCTTTCCATGATATCGCTGATCGTTAACAGAATCTTACCTCGGATCAGTAGCACTACATAGTCTGCACATGAGATCGAATAGACCTTCGTTTTTAACGAGTTTAACGAGTGAATCTGCGAGAACACACACCATTGAAGCGTTCCCCCTATCACCTGCTTGCTGGCTTAACTATTTTCCAAGTCTGCGTTAAAAATTCTGCCGCATATGGTATGCTCTACGTTCATTGGAAGATATTCGAGTCAATTCCTTCCTCACTTCCAGGTTTATAAGTCCTTCAAGTGTTTCACAGACTGATCCTTTGTCGCGCTGTTGCATATTTATCCCGCCTTGGGATAGTGACAATCCTGATTTCTCTCCTTGTCCGTAAGTCTATAGCAGGTATGCCCTGAAAATCCATTGCAGTCATGATAGCATTCCCGCGGTAGCGCAGCCGAAAGCAGGACTCCGTCCTGTTCGGCTGTTATCAATGGCTGGAAAGTGTGAATAGCCTTTTCACTACCATCTTCTTATAGACACTACTAGTGATAAGATCTGGTCCATACTCAGATGTTGAGGAGTCCATGCAATTCACTGTAACGGTGAATAGGGATAGTAATAGCGCATTTCTGGGCTCAAACATTAAAATCGGGAGATCGATGTATCCAAACTCTGACAAAGGACATTGATAAGAACTGTTATGCTATTAAAGCTAATATATCAATTTATAGTCCGATTCGGACCATAAATGAATGCCGAACATTGTAGAAGTCATTGTGCAATAAAATAGGATACTGCATACTTTTTATATCTGAAGGGGGCGGGGCGGACCCTCCCCATTACTAACATTTTTACAATCGCCAGATCTCGGAGATGGTTGGTGCTATTTAAGCGAAATTTTGTGTGCTTTCTTTTGGTAATCTAAAACCAAAAAATTGATATCCAAATTTCGGATGGATTTAAAATTTCGGGGGGCCGCCCCACCCCAAAAACCCAACAAATATATTTAGATTCCAATCACGATAATATGGGACTTAAATGAAAGGTATTTGAGAGTGGAAAACGAATCTGAAATTCAAATGTAGAGTCAAGTGTTTGGGGATGCGCCCCTACAAATTTACCGACCAAAGCAATATGTGGGTCAAATTAAAGGTCTTTGGGAGTAGACCAAGAAATTGATATCCACTTTCGAAACCAAGTTTCGGGGGGTCCACCACTTCCCCAAAAAACCTGCCAAACAGGCATTACTTACTGACCATGGCAATATGGGGCTCAAATGAAAGGTATTTGAGAGTGGAAAACGGGTGTGGTGAAGGGTATAAAAAGGAAGTGGAAAGTCGTGAGTGTGAGCGAATTGAGATGTACAGGAGTGAGAATGAAGTCACGAAATTCTATCAAAGCGTTAAACATCAAACCGATGGCTTTGGTGCAGGCACATCTTCCTGCAGAGACAAAGAAGGAAATCTGGTAGCTGACACAGACAACATGCTGAGGATATGGAAAAAACATTTTACCCAACTGCTAGTGTCCGATGTTGGCGGCGAAGAGGATACCGCAGAACCAATCCCTGGTGATGGTATAGAATGTTTACCTCCTAGTGAGAATGAGGTCCAAGTAGCAGTAACCCGACTAAAGAACAACAAGGCAGCAGGAGCTGACGGGTTACCCGCTGAACTATTTAAGACCGGAGACGATTCGCTCATTAGGCGTATGCATCAACTTGTTTGCGCGATCTGGCAAGAAGAACGCATACCCAATGATTGGAACCTCAGCATACTATGTCGCGTACACAAGAAAGGAGACAAGATGGAATGTGCCAACTACAGAGGAATAAGTCTCCTCCCCATCGCATACAAGATACTCTCGAGCGTACTGTGTGAAAGATTAAAACCTAAAGTCAATGTGATAATTGGCCCTAACAATGCGGCTTCAGACCTGGTAAATCCACCCTGGACCAGATATTCACACTGCGCGAAATTCTGAAAAAGACCCGAGAGGGCAAATCAACACGTTCCATCTTTTTGTTGAGCACAAAGACGCTTTGGATGGCCCTATTCGTTCAAAGGTAATTCAAACCATGGCTGGGTTTGGTAAACATTTTGCAAATTTCGCCCATGAACACTCCACTAAGGAACAGGGGCAAACTTCTCACATATCAATGAGTGCAGTCCGATTCAAGTTTAAACTCAATGATCAGGTGCCTCCTTTTTATAGCCGAGTCCGAACGCCGTGCCGCAGTGAGACATCTCTTTGGAGAGAAGTTTTACATGGCATAGTACCTCACAAATGTTGCCAGCATAAGGAGGGGAAAACCACCGCTGATTTTTTTTTTTTTTGCTGGTGGTCTCACCAATACACGTTCCTCAGTAAAAATAGGAAGGACCCTCTCCGAACCATTCAATACCAAACGAGGTTTCAGACAAGGAGACAACTTATCGTGTGATCTATTTAATATCCTGCTGATGCCAGATGCAGATGTGAATAGATATGACACACTACTCACAAGACAACACATGCTACTCGCCTATACCGACGACATCGATATCATAGGTGAAAATGGGTCTGGCAGTAAATGGAGATAAGACGAAATGGATGGTATCACCTCCCAAAACGTCCTGTACAACCGATCAGATAAAGAGAATAGAGAAAGTTGGGAACCACAACTTTGAGACAGTCAGTAAGTTCATCTACCTCGGCACCGCCGTAACCGGAACGAACGACACCAGTTTTGAAATAAATCGAAGAATAGTACTGGCAAACAGATGCTACTTTGGATTAAGTAAGCAGTTTAGAAACAAGGCCACCTCTCGACAGATAAAAATCACACTATACAAGACACTGATACGTGTGTTGTTATATGGTTCCGAGTCATAGGTACTTGTGAATGAGGCAGTGCTTGGAGTGTTTGAGAGAAAGATTCTTCGTAAAATATTGGAGTGTTTGAGAGAAAGAAAGAAATTTATGGACCTGCGTGCATTGATGGAAAGTATCGGCGTCGTATAAACCGCGAGCTGTATGACGACGTTAGCATACTTAAACGTATCAAAATACAAGGGTTGCGTTGACTAGGTCGTGTTGCCGGAATGATTGAAGAAGCTCCAGCGAAGTGGTCTTTTGAAGGCGATCACGATGGTACACTCAAACCAGGACGGCCAAGAGCCCAATGGAGAGATCAAGTGGTGAGAGGCACCTTGAAACTTGGCGTCAGAGATTATAAAAGGAGCGCAGAAGATCGAGGCATTTGGAAATTTCTACATTCGGTTAATGGGACATATGTTCTGTCATAGCCAATTAAAATAAAGTTAGTATTATTGGTTGCCCAAAAAGTAATTGCGGATTTTTTAAAAGAAAGTAAATGCATTTTTAATAAAACTTAGAATGAACTTTAATCAAATTTACTTTTTTTTACACTTTTTTCCTAAAGCAAGCTAAAAGTAGCAGCTGATAACTGACAGAAAAAAGAATGCAATTACAGAGTCACAAGCTGTGAAAAAATTTGTCGACGCCGACTATATGAAAAATCCGCAATTACTTTTTGGGCAACCCAATATTTTCTTCGATCGAAACCCTATTTCCTTTAAATAATGTAATGTTAAAGTTTTTCATTTGGTCCTTTTAATAAATAAATACATTTTATTCTTTCAAAGCGTTTATATATATTTTCTTATTAACTTTTGAAAATTAATTTCTATTTTTTTTTTTTATAAAAACACAAATTTTCTACTCACTTCACTTTCAAACGATCCTAAGCGCCATGTGGCCTATTGTTTTCCATACAGACTTAGAATAAATATACAAAACGAAAAGAATCATACGAATAAAAACTCAAACTGCCTAGTGGTCATTATAAAATCCTAAAAATGTTTATTCAAGCAAACCTGGCGACAAAAGCAAATAGACTTAAGGCCTAGTCTGTGTACTTTAAAGATTAAAACTGCACGTATTTGATGTAACATTTTGAGAGACAAAAGTGTGTGTTTGAACCTTTATGACGTTAAAGATCTTTGAAATGAAACAAAATAAATAAATAAACGACAATGGATTTAATTTCATTTGATCTAGGGTTTTGGAAAATATATTTGGGAAAATTATGACAAAATATTGAATAACTAAATGGCTACGATGTGTTTAAGTTGGGGGGGAAATTTTATTAGAAACAAATGGAATGACTTTGCCCTTTAGAGGCATCAAAAATTAAATCGTAAGATTGAATTATGTGGAAGCCATGCCATCAATACAGGCCTATGAAACACGAACTGTGATACCTAAGCTAAGCAAGCACTGTACCAACTGCTACACAAGTTTAAAAACGATACACAGATTTGCATTGAAACCATACCTTAACACACCTAGAGCGATTTGATTCACTTATAGTACAACTCACACTGACCTTCTTCAATAAGAAGTTTTTATGCAAAATAATGAATAGAAAACTTGATTGCTTAGGAAAAGAGGTTGCTTTTGGCTGATAGGTTTTGCCACGTCGTTTTAAAATGTTACTATTGGGTTGCCCAAAAAGTAATTGCGGATTTTTTAACAGAACGTAAATGCATTTTTAATAAAACTTAGAATGAACTTTAATCAAATATACTTTTTTTACACTTTTTTTCTAAAGCAAGCTAAAAGTAGCAGCTGATAACTGACAGAAGAAAAAATGCAATTACAGAGTCACAAGCTGTGAAAAAATTTGTCAACGCCGACTATATGAAAAATCCGCAATTACTTTTTGGGCAACCCAAAAGAAAAGCAGAATTTTTCTGAAGTCTGCTATGAAAAAGGATAAAAAAATTTACCACAACCAAGTATTAGACTTCTAATTTGACGTCTTACAGCTACAGTGCTCAGTGCCAAAAACAAAATGAGATATGTAAAGGTCTATGTTTTTGTGGTATTTGTTCAGAAATTTGTTTGGATTTTCATTCTTTCAAATTGGGTTTTTTTTTTATTATTTACCAAACGTGATGACACACATTTTGTAGCCTTTGCATATTTGTTATGGTTTAGCTAGAGCTAGTCAAGGAGATATTTTCTAGCTTCAATGTGCCGTCTTAAGCATAGCTCAAAAGGATCAGGCAGTTGAGCGGTTGGCTTTACCTGCTTATTAAGCAATCATTAGCAGACCTTAAACAAAAGAAAAGAAAAAAATGACCAAACATGACCTGGTCATGAAAACAAAAATATTTTTGTTTTGATTTTTGTTTTATTATTGAGAAAACAGGAAGTTGAGAGAAACTAAAAGCAATCGGTTTGATAAAAACCCTCAAATTTTAATAACGAAACATGAAAGAGATTTAAATTTTCGGCTAGGCCAAATCTTCTATACCCTCCACGATGGATCGAATTTCTGTGCACGATTTCTCCCAATAAGAAGAAACGAAATAAAAAAGCATAATAATGGGAGATCATACGAGAAAGCCCTATGGCCTTTTTCTATGTATTTGGACATCAATTGCTTCCTCAACAAGTAAAAAAAGGAAATCGAATTTGAGCTATATAAGGTTATAGATATCGATGTAGGCATAAGGTATCGATATAGGCAATACTTGATACAGATGTTGAAGATCACAGCAGAAGCCATCATGCAGTTATAGACAGAAGGAACCAAACTATAGCTGTTCATAGGTGAAATCATCATGCAAAATTGAATTTAAAAAATTTTCTGTTATCGAAAATTTAAAATTTTATTGAAAATTACAAAATTTTAATGAAAATTACAAATTTTATCGAAAATTTAATATACTATAAAAATTTAAATTTTTATCGAAATTTTAAAATGCTATCGAAAATTTTAAAATTTTTTCGAAATTTAACTTTTATCGAAAATTTTAAATTTTATCGAATATATAAAATTTTATCGAAAATATAAAACTTTATCGAAAATATTAAATTTTATTGAAAATTACAAATTTTTTCAAAAATTTAAAATTTATCGAAAATTTAAAATTTTTTCGAAATTTTAAAATTATGTCGAAAATTTAAAATTTTATCGAAAATTTAAAATGTTATCGAAAATTTAAAACATCGGAAATCAAAAATTTAAAATTTTATCGTAAATTGAGATTCCATTGCAGGATATTGTTCGGCTTTAGACCATTGTTTAATGCTTTCTATACAAAGAATAGTATATATATTGTAGTATTTTATCGAAAATTCAAAATTTTATCGAAAAATTAAAATTTTATCGAAAAATTAAAATTTTATAAAAAATTTAAAATTTTATCGAAAATTTAAAATTTTATAGAATACAATTTTATACAATAAAAAAAACTAAAATATATAACATATCGAACCAAACTATAGCTGTTGGAGGTCATAGGTGAAATCATCATGCAAATTGGGATTTAAAAAATTTTCTGTTATCGAACATTTAAAATTTTATAGAAAATTTTAAATTTTGTCGAAAATATAAAATTTTATCGAAAATTGAAAATTTTGTCAAATTTAAAAATTTTTTGGAAAATTTTAAATTTTATTAAAAATTTAATATTTTATGCAAAATTTCAAATTTTATCGAAAATTTAATTTATTATAAAAAGTTTAATATTATAATTTTCGACAAAATTTTAAATTTTATCGAATATTTAAAATTTTATCGAAAATTTTATTGAAAATATACAATAAAAAATAAAAAAATAAACTAAAAAATATGACATATCGAACCAAACTATAGCTGTTGGAGGTAAAATCATCATGTTTCTAGCAACAACACACTTTTGCTGACTTTTTAATGTTTTTTTTGCTATACTATTCTTTGAATAGAAAACATTGAACAATGGTCTACAGCCGGACAATATCCTTTAATGAGATCTCAATAAGATTTTAAGACCAAAGATGAAAGAGCAAACAGACTTGAATTTTTATTGCAAATTTGAATTTTCATTGCAAATTTTAATTTTCGTTGCAAATTTGAATTTTCATTGTAATTTGAATTTTCATTGAAAATATTAATTTTCATTGAAAATATTAATTTTCATTGAAAATTTGAATTTTCATTGAAAATTTGAATTTTCATTGAAAATTTGATTTTTCATTGAAAATTCGAATTTTCATTGAAAATTTGAATTTTCATTGAAAATTTTAATTTACATTGAAAATTTGAATTTTCATTGAAAATTTGAATTTTCATTGAAAATTTGAATTTTCATTGAAAATTTGAATTTTCATTGAAAATTTGAATTTTCATTGAAAATTTGAATTTTCATTGAAAATTTGAATTTTCATTGAAAATTTGAATTTTCATTAAAAATTTGAATTTTCATTGTAAATTTAAATTTTCATCGGAAATTTAAAATTTTATAAAAAATTTGAGTTTCCGTCAAAAATTTAAATTATTAATCGAAAATTGCAGCTGTTCATCGAAAGCTTGAATTTTATAGAAATTTTCTTCAAAAATTTTAATATTTATTGAAAATTTGAATTTTTATTGAAAATTTGAATTTTTATTGAAAATTTAAATTTTTTACCGAAAATTTAAAATTTATTAAAAATTTGAATTTTCATCAAAAATTTGAATTTTCATCAAAAATTTGAATTTTCATCGAAAATTGCAATTGTCATCGAAAATTTGAATTTTCATCAAAAATTTTAATTTTCATCGAAAATTAGAATTTTAGTCGAAAATTTCAATTTTATCGAAATTTTCATCAAAAATTTGAGTTTTTAATAAAAAAATTTATATTTTTAAACGGAAATTTGAATTTTCTTTTCTTAAAAATGAACTTTTATTGAAAATTTGAATTTTCATTGAAAATTTGAATTTTCATCGAAAATTTGAATTTTTATTGAAAATTGCAATTGTCATCGAAAATTTTAATTTCCGTTGAAATTTTAATTTATCGAAATTTTCATTAAAAATTTTAATTTTCATTGAAAAATTAATTTGTTATCGTAAATTATAAATTTTATTGAAAACTTAAAAATGTATTAAAATTTTTAATTTTTATCCAATATCTATATTTTATCTAAAATTGTTATCTTAAATTTTATCTAACTTTTATCGAAAATTTAAACTTTTATGAAATTTGAATTATCATCGAAAATCTAGATTTTTATCGAAAATTAAATATATTAAAGAAAATGTTAACTTTTATCGAAAATTTAAAATTTTATAAAAATTTAAACTTTTTTGAAATTTTCATAGAAAATTTTAATTATCATCGAAAATATGAGTTATCGTTAAAAACATAAATTTTCATTGAAAATTTTACTTTTTTATCAAAAATATGAATTTTCATCGAAAATTTTAATTTTTATCGAACACTTTAATTTTTATCGAAAATTTAAATTTTCATCGAAAATGTTAATATTCATTAAATTAAAAAAAATCAAATTTTCGAATTTTTTCGTAAATTTGAATTATCATCAAAAATTTGAATTCAAATTCTATAAAAAGTCCGTGCTCTACTCATAAATATCTTTCATTTGATACCCATATTGTTTTGATCGGTAAAAATGTGCATTTGAGTGTGTTTTGGGGTAGAGTTTTCCTCACGATTAATTAACCCCAAAGTTTTACATCAATTTTGTGTTTAGTGGTTCGAAAAAATGTTTCACCGGTGGTTATCCCCTCCTAATGCTGGCACATTTTTGAGGTACTGAAGAGAAGTTTGTCCCTGTTCCGTAATGGAATGTTTATGGGCAAATTTGCATTTTGTAGCAGAACACTGTGTGCAAACTTTCACCCCATTCGGACAACAATGGCGGCCTCTAAGGGCTCAAGAAGTCAAAGCGGACGATCGGTTTATATGGGAGCTATATCAGGCTAAAGAACAAATCGGACCACACTTGCCACGATTGTTGGGAGGCGTAACAGAACGATTTGTGGAAGATTTTAGAAGCCAAATCGGGAGATCGGCTTATATGGGAGCTATATCATGTTATTGACCGATTTTGATTGAACTTACCACTTAGTATGTTTGAGGTTATAAAACATTCCGTTCAAAATTTCAACCAAATCGGATAACTATTGCAGTTTCCAGTGGCTCAGAAAGTCAAATAAAGATATGGGAGCCAAATTTGCAATCCCCTACGACCTAGATTAATGAGAAGTATCTGTGTAAAATTGCAAGTGGCCAGCTTTACACGTTCGAGAGCTATCGTATATTATACAGACTGACGAACGGACGAATATGGCAAGATCCACTCAGAATGCTA
This sequence comes from Stomoxys calcitrans, assembly GCF_963082655.1. Lineage (NCBI taxonomy): Eukaryota > Metazoa > Arthropoda > Insecta > Diptera > Muscidae > Stomoxys > Stomoxys calcitrans. Next base: position 216,764,725 of record NC_081553.1, read on the forward strand.
GACGGCACAAAAAGGATACGCAGAAGGATGGACATGGCTAGGTCGAATCAGGAAGCATTTCTGAGTTATGCCATACACAGCCAAAGCAGTGGCTTTAGGTACTGTACATATTTTATCAACAAATGCCATATAAATGTGTTCAAAGTCGATGCTTAGACTTAAAATCTTCAAAGGGATCCCTTATAAAGTATTACATCTGTTAACGATAACCCATCGTATCGGAACAGGTTATCGTTAACCTATAGTTATAATATTTCGTTTTTTACTTGGCAGCTCAAAAGGAAGAAGTAGAGGGTATCCGTTTCAAAGAAATAATGTTTGTATTTTGGGAAGCTCAAAAAAACTTATCGTTAGATACGTTAAAATACCAATAAAATTGGAATTTTAAAGTATGTATTATTTTATACGGCATTAATCGATTAATTACTGTATATAGATTTGAATTGATTTTTAATAAAAATTTTAATTTCCATTGGAATTCGATTTTTCATCGAAAAATTTATCGAATTAAAATTATCGAAAATTAAAAGTTTTTTCAAAAACTTTGTTTTAATCGAGAAATTGGATTTTCATCCAAATGTAAATTTGATTTTTTTGAATTTTCTTTGAAAACTAAAATTTAAATTTTATATGAGAACTTAATTTTTATCTAAAAATTTTTTAAGGTTTGGCGGCCTCCAGAATTGTTTCACTTGTCTGGAAGCCAACAATGTGGTAAAAAAAATTTAAGTGAGGCATTCCACATTCTGGTAAATAAGCATTTTCTTATTTCTTGCCTTGTTCAATCATTTCAAAATGGAAAAAATAAATAAATTAAAACTAAATTGTATTCGTTCAGTGCACGTTCCAGGGACATTACGTTAATATTTCAGTTTGCATGGTCATCAAAATCCAATAAAATATGATGAGGCCTTACGAAATTGCCATTCAACCAGAACACACGCCTAGACTGAGTGTGAAAATGAAGACGACGCATATGAGGGGTAAAATGCCAGCACAGAAGAAATGGAAAACTAAAGCACTTGAGAACTGTAATCGCCTTACAGTCACCAAAGGACTATAGGACCTGAGGTTTGTTCTATTAATTGGCGTCAGTTACTCATAAAGTGTGGGAATTTTAAAAATGTCCTGTATATGAAATGGATTAGTTGCAAAATATTGGACAATATTTCTATACACTACTGTTTTGTGAGAAATATCGTAAGGCAGGATATGTGTTTATGGAGCCAGAAAAGTGTACAAATGGGGTGTTTTATGAACACAAGTCTCTATCTCTCAGTGGCAAAAGTCATAAAATCAAGAAACGATAGTTGCTTGATTTCTTATATGAAAATCATTGTTCATATTTTCCTGTATGAAATATGATCTTGCAAATTTTATGGCATTTTTATGGATTTTCAATTGTTCTAAACGATTTGTTTAGACTGTTTTTTAAACGGCGACTATGATCTTTTATGAGTTTTATGAGAAATATAATCATGGCAATATGTCGTCATAAAAACCATTAAAATGCCTTTGAATGCAGACAAAAACACTTGTAGTTCCCTTTGAAGAATATGCATAAAATATTAAAATTGTAATAGCCATAACGAAGAAAAAATGTTATTTGTTGTCGGTAATAAAATATGCAACCCAACAGGCCATTTAACAAATGGGGTGTTGGCGACCTTTTGGTTTTATGACATGTATCAACGAAATCGTACATTGGATTACCATCCAAAAAAATTTGTTTTGTTGAATGGAAAACAAGTAAAAAGGCGTTAAGTTCGGCCGGGCCGAACTTTGGATACCCACCATCTCGGGTATATATATAAACCACCTTTCGCCAGAATCTGGTGAATAATGCATTATTTATGTCGCCATAACAGCTATATCGAAATGTGGTCCGATTTGGAACAAATTCGACACGTATATTGAGTGGTACAAGTCATTTTTCAGTTTTGCAGAACAAAATATTGGTCTGTTTGGTAGCCATATCCAAATATAGAGCGATCTGAACCATATACGACACAGATGTCGAAAAGCCTAACATAGGCCACTGTGTCAAATTTGAGCGAAATCGGATTATAAATGTGCTGTTTATGCGGCCAAAACCTTTAATCGAGAGATCGGTTTATATGGCAGCTATATCCAAATCTGAACCGATCTGGGCCAAATAGAAGACGGATGTCGAAGGGCCTAACACAACTCACTGTCCCAAATTTTGGCAAAATCTGGCAGTAAATACCCCCTTTATGGGGCCAAGACCTTAAAACAAGATATCGGTCTATATGGCAGCTATATCCTAATCTGAACCGATCTGGGCCAAATTGAAGAAGCATGTCAAGGGCCCTAACACAACTCACTGTCCCAAATTTTGGCGGAATCGACAATAAATGCGCCTTTTATGGACCCAAAACCTTAAATCGAGAGAGCTCTATATGGACGATATATCCAAATCTGGACCGATCTGAGCCAAATAGAAGGTGGATGTTCGAAGGGCCTAACACAACACACTGTCCAAAATTTTGGGAGAGATCGGTCTATTAATATGAACCGATCTGGGCCAAATTGAAGACGGATGTCGAAGGGCCTAACACAACTCACTGTCCCAATTTTTGACAAAATTGGACAATAAATGCGCCTCTTATGGGCTCAAAACATTAAAAAAAGAGATCGGTCTATATGGCAGCTATATCTAAATCTGAACCGATCTGGGCCAAATAGAAGACGGATGTCGAAGGGCCTAACCAAACACACTGTCCCAAATTTTGGCAAAATCTGGCAGTAAATACCCCCTTTATGGGCCCAAGACCTTAAAACGAGATATCGGTCTATATGGCAGCTATATCTAAATCTGAACCGATCTGGGCCATATTGCAAGAAGATAAAGGGCCTAACTTAACTCACAACCAAATTTTAACAAAATTGGATAATAAAGGTGGCTTTTATGGGCTTTAGACCCTAAATCGGCGGATCGGTCTATATGGGGGCTATATCAACATATATCCTATCTTCGAACTTTACCTGCTTATGGACAAAAACAGAATCTGTGCAAAGTTTCACCTCAATATCTCTATTTTTAAAGACTGTAGCGTGGTTTCAACAGACAGAGGGACGGACATGGCCAGATCGTCTTAGATTTTTAAGCTGATCAAGAATATATATATACTTTATAAGGTCGGAAATTGATATTTCGATGAAATTTTAGCCAAATTGGACAAAAATTGAAGCTACCAAGAGCTCAAGAAGTCAAATCGGGCGATCGGTTCATATGGGAGCTATATCAGGTTCTTGACCGATTCAGACTGTACTTGGCACAGTTGTTGAGAGTCGTAACAGAATATTATATGTGAAATTTTAGCCAAATCGGACAAGAGCCAAAGAAGTCAAATCTGGAGATCGGTTTATATGGGAGCTATATCAGGTTCTTGACCGATTCAGACTGTACTTGGCACAGTTGTTGGCAGTTATAACAGAACACCACATGCAAAATATCAGCCAAGTCGGACAAAAACTGCGGCTTGTAAGGGCTCAAAAAGTCAAATCGGGAGATCGGTTTATATGGGAGCTATATCCGATTCTTGACCGATTCAGACTGTACTTGGCACAGTTATTGAAAGTCTTAATAGAATACTACATGCAAAAATTCAGCCAAATCGGACAAAAATTGAGGCTTCCAGGGGCTCAAGAAGTCAAATCGGGCGATCGGTTTATATGGGAGCTATATCAGGTTATAAATATGCTCAATTTCAGCCAAATCGGAAAAAATTGCGGCTTCCAGAGACTTAAGAAGTCAAATCGCGAGATCGGTTTATATGGGTGTTATATCCAAATCTGATCCGATATAGCCCATTTACAACGACTTATGGGTACTTGCGAAAGCAGATGAGGGAGTACTGGGAGTGTTTGAGAGAAAAATCCTTCGTAAAATATATGAACCAGTTTGTATTAATGCAGAAAATAGGCGTAGTATGAACCACGAGCTGTATGACGAAGATGTCATAGTTAAACGCATCAAAATACAACGGTTGAATGGATGTTGTCAGAATGGATGAAGAAGCGCCAGCAAAGAATTTTTTTCAATGCGTTCACGGCGGTACACAAAAACCGGGACGGCCAAGAGCCCGATGGAAAGATCAAGTGGTGGAGAGATTTTAAAATGAGCGCAGAAGATCTAGGCGCTTGGAACGCTATTCTACATTCGGCTAATGGGACATATATTCAATCATAGGCAATTTATGTAAGTAGGCATAGCAGATGGGTTCATAATCCTCCACAGTCAGCATTCGTAATAGGGTATTTTCGGTGGTCACCCATAGGGATGGCGATGAAATTCCCCCTATGGCATGCCCTGCGCACCCTTTTCCCTTACATTTATGCCATGGGATTCTCAGTTTATCATTGAAATTTTGCATTTAGAGAAAATTTCATTGAAATTTTGTCTTAAAAGAAAATTTCATTCAAATTTTGTCTTTAGAGAAAATTTCATTGAAATTTTGTCTTTAGAGAAAATTTCATTGAAATTTTGTCTTTAGAGAAAATTTCATTGAAATTTTGTCTTTAGAGAAAATTTCATTGAAATTTTGTCTTTATAGAAAATTTCATTGAAATTTTGTATTTAGAGAAAATTTCATTGAAATTTTGTCTTTAGAGAAAATTTCATTGAAATTTTGTCTTTAGAGAAAATTTCATTGAAATTTTGTCTTTAGAGAAAATTTCATTGAAATTTTGTCTTTAGAGAATATTTCATTGAAATTTTGTCTTTGGAGAAAATTTCATTGAAATTTTGTCTTTAGAGAAAATTTCATTAAAATTTTGTCTTTAGAGAAAATTTCATTAAAATTTTGTCTTTAGAGAAAATTTCATTGAAATTTTGTCTTTAGAGAAAATTTCATTGAAATTTTGTCTTTAGAGAATATTTCATTGAAATTTTGTCTTTAGAGAAAATTTCATTGAAATTTTGTCTTTAGAGAAAATTTCATTGAAATTTTGTCTTTAGAGAAAATTTCATTGAAATTTTGTCTTTAGAGAAAATTTCATTGAAATTTTGTCTTTAGAGAAAATTTCATTGAATTTAAGTCTTCAGAGAAAATTTCATTGAAATTTTGTCTTTAGAGAAAATTTCATTGAAATTTTGTCTTTAGAGGAAATTTCATTGAAATTTTGTCTTTAGAGAAAATTTCATTGAAATTTTGTCTTTAGAGAAAATTTCATTGAAATTTTGTCTTTAGAGAAAATTTTATTGTAATTTTGTCTTTAGTGAAAATTTCATTGAAATTTTGCCTTTAGAGAAAATTTCATTGAAATTTTGTCTTTGGAGAAAATTTCATTGAAATTTTGTCTTTAGAGAAAATTTCATTGAAATTTAGAAGCCACGCTATGAAACACGAACTTAATGCCCACGTTTTGTGTAAAACCAAGTGTGAAATATTCCACCTCAAGATCTACAAAATCATTGCAAGACGTAAGGATTAATAAATCATTTTTTTGTTTTTTCTCAATATTGTCCTTTTCCGAAATAATGTCCATTCTCAAGAGATGTTTAAAAATTCATTGAGGGAATGCTACAGCAAAAACAAGTGACACTTCATGTTCATGGTTCATTAGTGATTTATTGTGGTTGTGGCTCAGTTATTCGCCCTTTAGCTCACTTAAGGGGCTGTTTAAATATTTGCCTCAGCACGGACAAGTGTTTGTGTTCAATTCTATTCAACTTTGTTTTTATTTTTTGTCTCTGTGGTTTTGGAGGTTTCAACAAAAAATTAAAAAACAAAAATGGATTAGTTTTTTGAATTAATTCACATGGGTGTATGGATGGCTTAACGTAACCATGTGAATGGTTTTTCTATTTAACAACAACCATAACGCTATTAGTCTGCCAGTTTACTAGGGTTTCAATGTTTTGGCTGTTAATTTGTAAAAACCTAAATGTTGGTTTTCCAAGAGCCGCTTATAGTCGCCCACCACCAATGCATGCTCCCATTACATATTTAAGTGGGGACATACAATTATAGCCTCGCCATAGAATGGCGATGACGAAGACAGCGTCTTCAAGCGCTGGGTACTGTGGACTCCTCCATAGGTTATTGCAATGAATTTCGTTCAATGATTTTGCTTTGTTAGTGGCGGTGTTATCAAATATGTGACGCTTAACCGTGCATGACATTTGGGTGCCACCATGTTGATGGCTTGCTTGTAGAGCTCTCTTTGTTACAACACTTGGATGACACCTTAAATGTTGTTTCTAATACCGTTGTGCAGCTTTGTTGTGTTTTTTTTTTTTGTAATTACTATGGGAAAATTATATGTTTGATGGGTTGTTATGATGTTAGGTGGCCTCAATAAGCGGTAGTTTTGGCATAAAAGCTAGAATGGCGTGTTTGGGTCTAAGCTTTTTTTGGCACAACTACAAAAAAAATCGCCATATTAAATTAAAAAGGGCAAACTTCTCGTCGAGGAAATCGTTGTGCAAAATTTTGGCAAGATTGCTCAAAGATTGGAAAAATCCGCTTGTAGTGGCGTGGAGTGAAAAGCGAGCGATATACATATACGACAACTATATCTAAATCAGGGCCGATTTCTTTGAAAATCACCAGTAATGTCGAAAGTCATAAGAAAATCTTTCCTGCCAAATTTCGAGAGAATCGGTTAAAATATGAACACTTTATTGCAATATTTCTCAAAATCGGACGAACATATATATGGGAGCTATAGCTAAATCTGAACCGATTTCAAGCAAACTTCTCAGATACTGTGGCAGTCATCGAGGAAAGCGTTATGCAAAATTTTGGCAAGATGGGTCAATAAATGCGCTTGCAGTGGCTCGTGGAGTGAAAATCGGGCGATATACATATATTACAGCTATATATAAATCTGAACCGATTTCCATGAAATTCACTAGCAATGTCGACAGACATAAGAAAATCCTTCCTGCCAAATTTTGTGAGAATTGGTTAACAAATAATTATTTTATTGCATTATTACTGCAAATCGGATAAACATGTATATAGGAGCTATATCTAAATCTGAACCGATTTCGAGCAAACTTTATGAACATTGTGGAAGTCGTCAAGGAAAGTGTTGAACGAAGTTTTGAGAAAATTGGTCAATAAATCCGCTTGCAGTGGCTCTATGAGTGAAAATCGGGCGATATATATGTGTGACAGCTATATTTAAATCTGAACCGATTTCCATGAAATCCACTAGTAATGTCGACAGTCATAAGAAAATCCTTCGTGCCAAATTTTGTGAGAATCGGTTAACAAATAACCATTTTATTGCATTATTACTGCAAATCGGACAAACATATATATGGGAGCTATATCTAAATCTGAACCGATTTCGAGCAAACTTTATGAACATTGTGGAAGTCGTCAAGGAAAGTGTTGAACGAAGTTTTGGGAAAATTGGTCAATAAATGCGCTTGCAGTGGCTCTAGGAGTGAAAATCGGGCGATATATATATATGACAGCTATACCTTAATCTGAACCGATTTCTATGAAATTAACCAGTAATGTCGAGAGTCATAAGAAAATCTTTCCTGCTAAATTTCGAGAGAATGGGTTAACAAACGACCATTTTATTGCATTATTACTGCAAATCGGACGAACATATATATGGGAGTTATATCCAAATCTGAACCGATTTTTTCCAATTTCAATAGGCTTCGTCTCTAGGCCGAAGAACATGCCTCTACCAAATTTTATGATGATGGGATGAAAATTGCGACCTGTACTTTGTATATAAATTAACATGGACAGACGGACGGACAGACAGACCGATAAACAGACAGACGGGCATAGCTAAATCGAATCAGAAAGTGATTCTGAGTCGATCGGCATACTTATCAATGGATCTATCTCTCTTCCTGCTGGCGTGCCGCAGAGCGACACCTCGTTGGAGAGAAGTTTTTACATGGCAAAATACCTCACAAATGTCGCCAGCATTAGGAGGAGATAACCACCGCTGAAAAATTTTCTGATGTTCCTGCCAGGATTCGAACCCAAGCTTTCAGCGTCATAGGCAGACATGCTAACTTCAGCGCTATGGTGGCCTCGGTATATACGGCAGCTATATTCAAATATATTCCGATCTTGACCATACTTGATAGTGATGTCGAGGGGTGTACCGTATTTCTGCGAAATCGGGCAATAAATGCCCTTAAAGGGCCCTAAACTATATATCGGTAGATTGATAAATAGGCAGCTATATACAAATATAGTCCGATCTAGACTGTTGAGGGACACAACATAACTCGCAACTTCAAATTTCAGGCAGCTTTTATGTGCCCCAGATCTCAAATCGATAGATCGATATATATGGCAGCTATATCCAAATAGAGTCCGATCTGAACCATGATCGGTACGGATATTGAGGGGTACACCATAACTTGTTGTGACAAATTTCAGCGCCATCAGGCAATGAAAACGGCTTTTGTGGGCCCAAGACCTCTAATCGGGAGATTGATATGTAGGCAGCTACATCCAAATATAGACCAATCTAGACCATTCGGGGTACGAATGTCGAGGGGTACACCATAATTTGCAAATTTTATCGCAATCGGGCTATGAGTACGGCTTTTATGGGCCCTAGACCTCAAATCGGGAGATCGGTATATATGGGAGCTATATTCAAATATAGTCCGATCTAGACCATGTTCGGTATGGATTTCACAGGGCCACAACATCACACGCTGTGTCAAATTTCAGCCCAGTCAGGCAATGAATACGGCTTTTATGGATCCTAGACCTTAAATCGGGAGATCAGTATATATGGCAGCTATACCCAAATACAGTACGATGTGGACCTGACCTTAGATTTAGGAAGCTGTCTGGATGGACGAGGGCCAACGCACAATGGGATAGAATCGATAAGAACATGTAAAAAATATTGGGAAATATTGGTGGAGATAACGCTTTGGAATTTGAATGGTTAGAGCTGAGGTGTAATCGAGATCATGTGCAAAATTTGTGATCCGATTTAATTTTTTTTGCTGGATAGTGCTCAAAAATCCCCACATAAAAGTCAGTTTAAATTTTGAAAATCAGACCACAAATGACGATTTAACAGCCCGCACAATTTTTCGAAATGCCTAGGTGACAAACTTAAGGGCTCTGCCAAAAGGCGTCCGGGCTACTTATGGCCTTGGAATTTTGCACATGATCTCGTTTCCACTAAGGAACAGGGGATAATTTTTTCATATCAATGCGTGCAGTCTGATTAAAGTTTAAGCTCAATGATAAGGGGCCTTCTTTTTTATTCCGAGTCGGAACGGCGTGCCGCATAGCGTCCTTTTCACCAGGAGGACGAAGCTGGGTGTTTTTTAAAAACCCTGTCCTGGATGGGGGAGCTAACCCTTTCTTCGGAGGCCAAGTACTTTGCCGTGATTTTGGACCAGTAACTTAGTTGGAGAGAAAACGTCAAAGACAGGTTTAAAAGGGGACAGAATGGGCGCTACTCTTGTCTCGATAGGAAGGAGTTGAAGCCTGAGACCGGAAGGAGTTGAGGCCTGAGACCGAAGACGGTGCAATGGATGTTTACGCGAACGTTCGGCCAATTCTCACCTATGGTTGTCTGGTGTTGCACAAAACACTTGACAACTGTTTTCTTCGCAGAATGATCGAGAAGGTGCAGGGTACCGCGGCAGTGCTAATAGCTGGGGCAAGGAGAAGTGTTCCGAGAGAAGCGCTAAATGTCATTTTCGATCTTATGAGACCGGAAGGAGTTGAGGCCTGAGACCGGGGACGGTGCAATGGATGTTTACGCGAACGTTCGGCCAATTCTCACCTATGGTTGTCTGTGGTGGCACAAAACACTTGACAACTGTGCTCTTCGCAGAATGATCGAGAAGGTGCAGGGTACCGCGGCAATGCTAATAGCAAGGAGGGCAAGGAGAAGTGTTCCGAGAGAAGCGCTAAATGTCATTTTCGATCTTATGCCGTTTACGCGAACGTTCGGCCAATTCTCACCTATGGTTGTCTGTGGTGGCACAAAACACTTGACAACTGTGCTCTTCGCAGAATGATCGAGAAGGTGCAGGGTACCGCGGCAATGCTAATAGCAAGGAGGGCAAGGAGAAGTGTTCCGAGAGAAGCGCTAAATGTCATTTTCGATCTTATGCCTTTGCATCTATAGGTTGGGAGTGTGGCAACAAAGTTCGCCATCAGACTGAGAGAGTCAGGTACATGGCGATACTCTAACTTGGCCCATTCTTCAGTTCTGTTAAGGGATGGTGTTGCCGCGCGGCACCATGCTACAAGTATACGGCGCGACTGATTATATACCAAGGGAGTCTTTCCTTAATAATGAGTAGGAAGTCGTTTTCCCAAAATGGGATATCTGGGTTGGAGATACCCCAACCTTAACTGGATGTGGGCACTGGACCAGAAGTCTTCATTAAATTCCTTTGAATCACGGGAATCTTATAGACTTTTGTGCGGGTACAGTGTCTTTCAGGCGGAGGTCTTCGCGATCCTGAAGGCACTGGAGACGATGTTGATGCGGGAGCGGCGGCCCGACCAGACCCTCACGATATACGTGGCAAGTCAGGCGGCGTTAAAGGTTCTGGCGTTGGGCAGCATGAGGTCAAAACTGGTTAGAAGATGCAAAGAGCTTCTTAGAACCATGGGAAAGGCTGTCAAGCTCTGCTTGGTTCCAGAACATCAAAGTGGCGAGGGGAACGAAGCGGTCGACGAGCTGGCCAGGTATGGATCATTGATTGCCACAGATCTTGCTATGGAATCAGTGAAACCTCCACTTTGCGAGCTTCTTGGTAAGGTGGAAACCATTAACGATAACTGGGCGAATAAGGCAAGGGCTGGTGCTTTAGGTTCTAGGGTGTCAAAGGTCCTGTGGCCGAATATTTCGCCAAATAGCGGGGCTTATCCTGGGGCTGAACAAGCATGCCTGACTGCTCATTGCAACTTAAGGTCTTTCACATCGAGCTGGGTGCTGGGGAGAGGCAGATTTCTGCAGGATTTGTGATGACAAGAAGGAGTTGGAGACATTCCACCTCCTGTTATGTTGCAAATTCTTATTTGTCCATGAACATTCCATTAAGGAACAGGAGCAAACCTCTCACATATCCATGAGGGCTGAACGATTCAAGTTTAAGCTCAATGATAAGGGGCCTTCTTTTTATAACCGAGTCCGAATGGAGTGCCGCAGTGCGACACCTCTTTGGATTGAAGTTTAACATGGCATAGCACCTCACAAACGTTGCCACCATTAGAAGGGGAAACCACCGCTGAAAATTTCTTCTGATGGTTTCCCCAGGATTCGAACCCAGGCGTTCAGCGTCATATGCGGACATGCTAACCTATGCGCTACGATGGCTGCCAGTATTAGGAGGGGATAACCACGGCTGAACATTTTTTCTGATGTTCTCGCCAGAATTCGTACACAGGCGTTCAGCTCAATTGATATGGGGCCTCCTTTTTATAGCGGAGTCCGAACGGCGTGCCGCAGTGTGACACCTCTTTGGGGCGAAGTTTTTATATGGCAAAGTACCTCAAAAATATAGCCAGCATTAGTAAGGGGATAACCACCGCTGAAAATTTGTTTCTGATATTGTGGCCGGGATTCGAACAGAGGCGTTCAGCTCAATGATAAGTGACCTCCTTTTGTATGCTGCGTCCGTACGGCGTGCCGCAGTGCAACACATATTTGTAGAGAAGATTTGTACATGCCAACATTACATGGGGATAACAAAGGCTGAAAAACTTTTTCTGATGTTCTCGCCAGGATTCGTACGCAGGCGATCAGCTCAATGATATGGGCCCTCCTTTTTATAGCCGAGTCCGAACGGCGTGCCGCATTGCGACACCTCACCATTATTCTCAGCAGCTAGTATGTCATTAACTCTGAGTATTGCAGATATATCTGCATTACTTCCACCAACACGAGTTTCTCATTTTTTGGGGCTTTGTAGCATCATCAATGTTGTCCTTTGGGGAAAATCTTTTCAACGGTGGGAAATTAAAAATTTCTACCAAGTCCTTTTTGAATCCCAAACATGACACTTGCTTCATAAACCAAAAAAAAAAGCAAATCTCAGGAGAGTTAACCTAGGGGTAGTGTTACGCATGCGCATAACCTAATAAGGTGTTAACTCTATGACAATTCCCATATTGGTATCCAATAACAGGCATGTAGATGAGAGGCAAACGAGTAGTAAACATTGACTGCCTATTTTGACATATTTATGATGTAACAGGGTAAAGGAAAACCTCAAATTGTCACAATGACACTTGGAAATATTCAAAATGAAAACGAAAGTCTTTCTTAGGAACCATAAACAAAAAATCAAAAAGACTCAACTGCAAGTACAACATTAAAACTCACCAAAAACTATGCGAGAGTTAAAGTGCTCCTCTTCTAGTTGGACTGTCCTGCCATTAGAAAGCAAGTGCATTCTTTAGTTTATGTGTATATATCTCATGTTATCTTTGTTGATGTATTTATGACTTTGGTTTAAAATCTCAACGATGAACACAAATATTTGGTTTTGTATTGCATTAAACTAAAACCAACAACAATTGCCAATGGCGATATTCTAGTATATGATCCTCATAAAATTCGTTTGTCTATATTTTTGGGTATTTTATTTTTTTTTGTAGTTGTAGTCTGATTTACCCATTTATGTTTTAGTGCATGTTTCTCCGCTATGACTTTTTTAATAATTTCATAAATTGTCTGTGGACACACGCACGCATGCGCTGCCGCCTTACTCTTCTTGCCCAGTATTCTCTTTGGACAAAAGGCCACTTGAAATTTGATATCGATTTTTTTCGCACTTCATATTTTTCCTGTTTTTTTTTGGGCATTCTTCTTAAGAACTCCTCTCAAACGCTCTTATGAACTTACTCCACCATTTGGTTTGAGAAGAGTTTATAAAAAATTTTCATTTGCCTTTTGGGGCTCATTATCACTGTGTTTATGAAGTAAAAATGTAAAAAATTGTGTACCACATATCTGAAAAGAAGGAAATCTTAGCTCGCATAGTTTATGAGCTTAATAAAAATGGGTTGAGAAAATGTCCTTAGCACATTACTGGTTCAAGTGGCTTATATTAACAAAAACTTCGAGTAATAATAGTAATTATTATTTTATACCCATCACCACTACTGTGGTATAGGGTAATATAACTTAGTGAATTAGTTTGTAACCCCCAAAAGGAAGAGAGATAGACCCATTGATAAGTATACCGATCGACTCAGAATCATTTTCAGATTCGATTCAGCTAGATCCGTCTACCTGTCTGCCTGTCTGTCTGTCCGGGTGTCTGTCTGTCTGTCTGTCCGTCTGCATGTCCGTCTGCCTGTCCGTCTGTCTATCCGCCTGTCTGTCCGTACAAACTACAGGTTGCAATTTTAATTCGATCGTCTTCAAATTTGACACAAGCCTATTTTTTGGCCTAGAGACGAAGCCCATTGAAATTGGAAAAAATCGGTTCAGATTTGGATATAGCTTCCATATATATGTTCGTCCGATTTGCAGTAATACTGCAATAAAATGGTCATTTGTTAACCGATTCTCTCGATTTTTTCTTATAACTCATAACATTACAGGTGAATTTCATAGAAATCGGTTCAGATTTGGATATAGCTCCCATGTATATGTTCGTCGGATTTGCAGTAATAATCCAATAAAATGGTAATTTGTCACCCAATTGTCTTGAAATTTGTTAGGAAGGATTTTCACTTGACTCTCGACATTGCTGGTGAATTTCATGGAAATCGGTTCAAATTTATATATAGCTCTCATATATATATATCGCCCGATTTTCACTCCTGTAGCAACTACAAGCGCATTTATTGACCAATCTTCGCGAAACTTCGTACAACGATTTTCCCAACGACTTCCACAATGTCTATAAAGTTTGCTCGAAATCGGTTCAGATTTAGATATAGCTCAAATATATATGTTCGTCTTACAGTAATACAGTAACACTGCAATAAAATGGTCCGATATTACCTATGAATTTCATTCCCGATATTACCTAAGAATTTCATAGAAATTGGTTCCGATTTGGATATGGTTCCCATATATATGTTCGTCCGATTTGCAGTAATAATGCAATAAAATGGTCATTTGTTAACCGATTGTCTTATGAAATTTGTTAGGAAGGATTTTCACTTGACTCTCGAAATTACAGGTGAATTTCATGGAAATTGATTTATATATATATATATGTATATATATATATATATATATATATATATATATATATATATATATATATATATATATATATATATATATATATATATATATATATATATATATATATATATATATATATATATAGACTAGCTTGATCGGGCCCGCTCCGCTGCGCCTTCTTTTCCTTGTAGTATTTATTTTCGACCTTTAAAGAGCCTTTAGTGAAATACTATGCAAGGAAAATAGTATATCGCTTGACAAACAGTTTAACAATATAAGTGTCTTTATCTGAATCCCATATGATCTTCATTGGTCTACGAATTTCAGTTTGGATGTAAGGTGTACTCCATTCCTAAAATACTTTATTTCAGCCCGATATTCTTATGATATCTACTTTAGGGGTGTTTTCGGTGGTGAGATGATATCCCAGACACTTGGCCCTGAAAAATATCAACATCGTGCTCTTCTTTCAAATACCATTTATTTAAACCCCACATTGCCATTGCCTTAGGGGAGTTTACACGATTAGGCGTCCCCCAAGCACATGGCCCCAATATAGGTTATCAAATTAGTTTTCTAATCTCAAATACCTTTCATTTGAGCCACATATTCCCATTGTCGAAAATTTGTTACCCTTTGGGGGGTGTTTTGGGAAAGGGGTGATGCGCTAAATACACGGTCCTACATATGGATATCAAATTCGTATTCTACTCCCACATACCTTTATTTGAGCCCCATATTGCGATGGTCAGTAAAAAACTGCTGTTTGTGGGGTGTTGAATTGCCTTTGTAAGTTGACCCAAAGGGCTTTGGAAGCAGAATCAGGATTCTGCTAATGAGATCAGAGGATCGCTTAACTCCACTATGAGGCACGGGAGTTGTCGTAATACTACGGAGTTGACCTTGTAGCTGAAGCCTTATTATTGAAATAAAAAAAGTGCTTTTGTAGATTTCAATGTGCTTTATTATACAAAGATTTGGCTTAACTTTTCAAAGCGATACACTTGACTGGTTGCACACTTTCCTTTGAATTCAGGGTAGACTCCAAGTTTCTTACAACGGTTCTTATGTGAAACAAATTAATGCTCAGGGAGATGTTGTAAAAAAAACCAATTAGAACGATAATGTAATAACTAGAGGAGTGCAATAGTATTGAGTAATTGAGAAATGAGTGAATGTTTGAGAATGAGATAGCTTAAATGTAATTTTTGAAACGTATCCATTAGTGCTCTTCGTGAGCGGGCATTCTGTGGTAAGTCAAGGAAGGTTTATACTACAAACTTGTTGAACTCGCTTCAACATATTCCCGCCTCAAAGTGAGGCCTCTCCTTCAAATCAACAGTGTCGTGGGTATTCACTGCACTAGGTAATGGTAGCGACTGGCATTGACGATCTGAAAGTAAAGAATAGAAAGGAGCATATACAAGTGAATAAATGGTATATTATAAGTGATCATTCAGTTGGCGTAGTGTTTTGAGTCGGTAAAACACATAGCTTAACGATTGGTCGAGTGATGGTTCCACTTTGTGTCAATATTTCGGCTACTCTGACGTTGTTGTCGGAGCCATAGTGAACTTTTGTGACTCTTCCAAGCCTCCAGTCGGTAGGGGGTAGTAACTCGTCTTTAATCACAACAAAATCATTGATTTTAATATTATTTTTTGTGGTTTTCCATTTAATGCGACGTTGTAATTCAGTAATATACTCCGTCTTCCATCGTCGCGCGAAAATTTGTTGCAGTGCCTTTAGCCGTTCCCAACGATTTAACAGTGAAATGTTGTCTTGTGCAATGTTTTGAGAGGGCTCGACGATAATTGGTGCACCGCGAAGAAAGTGGCCCGGAGTTAATGGGTTTAGCTCATTAGGATTTCCGGATATAGGCGATAAGGGACGGGAGTTTAATATTGATTCGACCATTATCAAAAGTGTTGTAAGTTCCTCGAATGTTAGTGTATGAGAAGCGGCAACTTTTTTTAAATGGGTTTTCATGCTTTTAACGGCCGCTTCCCATAATCCGCCCATGTGCGGTGCGTAGGGTGGAATGAAGGACCAGTTAAAACCATGAGTAGCATACTTTTCAACCAGAGATTGTTCGGCAGATTTTAAGAATTCATGGTGTTCTTTTAGAAGCTTATAGCTTGCACCGACAAAGTTCCTTCCATTGTCGGAAAAAATTGTCTTTGGAAGACCTCGCCTTCCGGTAAAGCGGGAAAACGTCGCGATAAATGCCTCGGAGGATAATTCCGAGCAAGTCTCCAAGTGGACGGCCTTAGTGGAGAAGCACACAAATACGGCTGCATATCCTTTCAACGTTTTTGAATTTCGGACTTTCGATGCTCGAATATTGAAAGGTCCCGCAAAATCGACACCGGTAAACGTAAAAGGCAAGGAGAATTGGACGCGCTCAGGTGGAAGCGATGCCATTATCTGATTTTGGAAACGATGCTTGACGATAGTACATGGTTTACAATTACGAATACATTGGCGGATAATATTTTTAACTCGAGGGATATAAAAGCCTTGGCGAATTGCTCGGAGCATGGTGTGATGCTCAGCGTGCAAAAGGATACGATGGGTGAATTTTATCATAAGTTCAGCCAATTTCGATTTTTCAGGTAGAATGATTGGATGAATTTCTTCATAGCTAAGACCACAATTCGTTAGCCTGCCACCTACTCTCAATAGACCGGTATCGTCGATAACTGGATTAATCGCGAGAATTTTGCTTTTCTTGCTAATTGGCTTTTTCTCGCACAGAGCTTCAAGTTCTCTTGGAAACGCGACTTTTTGTGATAAGTGGATTAGACGACGTTTCACGAAATCAATCTCGTCGTGCCGTAAGAGTGTACTTGAAAATGTTTCTTTCCTTTTCGATGACTGGTAAAATCTGAAGATATAGCATATAACTCTAAGACATCGATTGAATGATGAGAACCTGGAAATAATTTCTTCTGCGTTTTCTGAGGTGTGATAACTGCAGACTCGTTTCGCTTCGAGATCTGTAGGCTCAAATGTTCGTGGTTTTGGCCAGTGCTGGTGCGGTTGAGACAGCCACGAAGGCCCATGCCACCAAAGTTGGCATGTCGACAAATCTAGAGGAGCGCACCCTCGTGAACCAAGATCAGCTGGATTTTCGTCAGTTTTTACGTAATTCCACTGACTTATATCTACCACGCTTAATATGTCACTAATCCTATTGGCCACGAAGGTCTTTAATGTCTGTGGGGACTTTTGTAGCCATCCAAGGACAATGGATGAGTCCGTCCAAAGAAATAATTTGTGTTCTATCTGTACGTCATTTGATATACTTTTGATTAATTTCGTTAGCAAGTCTGCTCCACATAGTTCTAATTTAGGGATCGTGGTTCTTTTTAAGGGCGCCACTTTTGTTTTGGAGACTAATAGGTTTGAATAAATGTCGCCATCTGGATGAACAACTCGGATGTATACCGCTGCACAATACGCCTTCTCTGAGGCGTCACTAAACCCATGAATTTGAATTGACGCTTGAGGCGAGAATTGAATCCATCTTTTAATTTGTATGTCTGATACATGTTGTAAATTTTCAACAAAGGATGACCAGCGTTGAAGGATGGGCGCTGGTACACTTTCGTCCCATTCTAGCCTTTCTTCCCATAGGTCTTGCATTAGCATTTTTGCGATGACTATAGTTGGGCCCAACCAACCAAGTGGATCGAATAGCTTCGCTATGGTGGATAGTATTTTCCTTTTCGAAGTGAACTGATCAATTTCGATAGGTTCAACTGTATAATAGAAGAAATCGGCCATCGCGTTCCACCGAACGCCTAAAGTTTTAATAGAACTTTGATCTTCGATATTCAGGAATTCTTCGCTAAGAAGATCTTCGCGGGGCCAGCTTTCTAACAGAATCTTATTGTTTGCTGTGAGTTTTTTTAATGAAAATCCCGCAGAAGAAAGGGATCTAACGAGTTGTTCTTGTTTAACTTTGGCTTCCTCGAGGGAATGAGCGCCTGACAAGACATCGTCTACATAGATCTCATTTTGTAATATGTTTGAGGCTTTGGGGTATAGATTCTTACAATCTTTGCTTAGCTCCAAAAGAGTACGAATGGCGAGAAAGGGTGCCGCATTCACGCCAAATGTAACTGTTTTTAAGCGAAAGACCTCCACTGCTTTGTCTTCGAAAGTACGAAATAGAATTTGTTGGTATTGCTGATCGTCTTCATGGATCCATATCTGACGGTACATCTTTTGGATGTCACCGTTAAATACGTACCGATAATATCGCCAGTTGAGAAGAACTTTCATTAAGTCTTGTTGTAAGATTGGCCCAGTATGCAAAACGTCATTTAATGATAGTCCAGAGGTAGTCTTTTTAGAGGCGTTGAACACCACGCGTACTTTGGTAGATTTACTTTCTGGCCGGATGACGGCATGGTGGGGCAAGAAGTAGTTGTGGACCTTTGGTGATTTTTCTTCTTTCGGCTTTGCAGGGACCATGTGTTCTAACGCAATATATTCTCTGAGAACTTTGTCGTATTCATATTTTAGTTCTTGATTTTTGCTTAAATGTTTCTCCATTCTGCAGTACTGGGCGAATGCCATATGTCTCGAAGACCCAAGGAATTTTTCGTCAGGAAATTCCTGTATGAAAGGTAGTCGAACTACGTATCGACCTTCTTGATCTCGATACGTTGTGGATTTGTAGAAGTTTTCACACCAGATGTCAGCATCTGATGTAGGCTTTGGCTTTCCAACCTCCTCCAACTCCCAGAATCTTTTCAGCTGTTCTTGTAGAGCTGCATTGTCTGAAGCAGGCGCAAGGGTTGAGAATGTCTTAATGTACTCGGATTCTGTGGGTCCTGATAAGTACCACCCAAACTGAGACTCTCGAGCTTCGATGCCATTCCCAATTTGTACAGTCATTCCGGTTTTGTTAATGAAGGGAAGATAATCGCTTCCAATTATCATTTCTATTGGTGCTTGTTTATAGAAAAAAGGATCTGCGAGACTCAAATGTTGTACTTGCTGGATAAGTGTAGATCTAATGGGTCGCGAAGGCAAAAAGTGAGCTAGACTTGACACTACTAGTGCTTTAACTTGAATTCTAAAGTCGGAATAAGTAGATTTTAACGTTAGCAAACATTTTCCCTTGCAGCTGCTTACTATAGTGCCTCCCAGTCCGGAAATTTGGGAGTTGTGCTTTTCCAAAGGAATCATCAGTTTCTGCTGAATGCGCTTGGCTATGAAGCTTTTCTCCGATCCGGTATCTAACAGTGCCCGGACTGTGAATAGTTCTCCACCGTGTTCTAAATGAATTCGAGCAGTCGGAAGAATAGTAGTACCTTCATTCTGCGAGAACAGCGTGTTTATTTCATAATTGGCTATGGTGGTGTTCAAAAATGAGTTTTCATTGGACTGTCTTGATGTGGTAGGAGCATCTTGTGAAGTCGTATCTATCGTTTCGTAATTCTGAGAAGTATCTAACGAATTTGTACTTTTAGACTCGAGGTGAAGCATTGTGTGGTGCTTTTTGTTGCAGATAGAACACGATCTCCTGCTGGTGCAATTTGGTTTAAAATGTTTTTGTGAAAGGCAGTTCAAACACAATTTGTTTTCCATGGCGTATTGAATGCGATCCTGTGGCGCTAAAGACTTAAAGTTTTGGCATACCATCAGCGAATGATATTGATTGCATGTTTTGCAAAAGGGCTTGGTTTGGTTCTCCGTCTCGGAAACTTGAAAGGAGTTTGCCTTTGAATTATACGTTTCCCTGGAGTTCGGCTTACGAAAGTCAATGATTGTCTCCAGCTTCTCTATTCTTTTAGACAAAAATTTCTCCATTTGAGACCACGAAGGCAATTCCTTATGATCATCTAAGGAGTCCTCCCATGCTCGTAGAGTATTATCAGGGATTTTGGACGAGGCTATGTGAATCAGTATTGGATCCCAATTTTCTACTGCAATTCCATATGACCTAAATATCGCCAAACTATCAGTAATGGAACTCAGAATTTGTCTGATGGACTTAGGATTTTCGTTTTGGGCGAATTGAATAGAAAATAGCTTTTTCATCTGCTGATTTACTAAAATCCGTCTGTTTTCGTACCTATTAATCAATGCCTCCCAAGCTAGATTGAAATTCGCGTCTGTGAGCTCAAATTTCTTGACGATGTCGTAAGCCTCACCTCGTGTTTTACCACGCAGGTGGTACAGCTTTTGAGCCGGGGACAAACTAGGGTGTTTGCCAAATACCGCAGAAAAAATATCCCTAAATGCTGGCCATTGAGAGTATCCCCCCTCAAAAAGTGGAGTGTCGCATGGGGGTAATTTTAGTGAAGGGACATGTTGTTGTGGAGGTAGTTCTACACTAAGTGCTTTTTGGCTCTTGGCGCAAATTAGAATCATCGTGCCTTCTTTGCATTTTTGGTACATACAACTAGCTTCTTCAAATTTAACACCGTACTGGTCGTTATAATCGTGTACTTCTTTTTCATCTTCTAAGACCAGTGTTTCATAACTAGATACTAATTGAGACCACCTCCGCTCCAACTCGAGATCTTTTATTTCCAATAATTGTACGGTGAATGTTTCTGGTTTTTGGGATTCGAATTTTGAGCAAAACGTTATAAGTTGATCTAGATCAAATAAAAACTTTCGACGCGCGGCCATTATGAATAGAAATTTTTGTGTTGGGTTTTCCTATTCGAAAGTATTTGAATATTTTTGTGTATTTTTGAATATATTTTTTTTGTTATAAATGTCCAACGTATGTTGCTTATTAAATGAAAAATAATAAGTTTTTCCCGGGTAAATTTTCTCTTTCTATGATTGATGGCAACCCCGTCTCCCAATGTATCTTTGCAATGCCTACGACGTTTTCTGTACTATATCTAGATACATGTATAACGAAATATAAGTTGAAAAATTTATTGGACGGCTGTTGTGACGAAAATGGGAGAGGGTGTTCAGTGACAAGAGCAAGAGTTCGCTATCAGTTGTTTATGTCTGCTTGGTGATAATAATAAAAAAGCTTGACTTACCCCAGTTTACAACCATTACTTGGGAAATGAATATCGTAGGAGCTGCAGCGCTGGCAGCGTTAATAATCTCTGACTTCTTGCTTGTTGTATATGTTGTTGTTGTTTTTTTTTTTTTTTTCACTACTTGCTAACTCCCACTTTACAGTTAATTTCTTCTCTATTTTTAAGAGTGATCGCACATAACCAAATGAGGATCGTTTTGTTAATCAATAATTTTTTCACCAATACGATATGCAAACATTAATTCTTATTTCCACAGCAAGATTCTTTTTTTTTCCCACGGGGCAGTAAAGGCCTCCTTCTTGTAAACTCTTTTTATTTGTTATCGTTGTTTAATACATTATTGTTTGCAATTAATTTGGGAAAATAACAAAATTTTGCACTAGACGGGAGGTCAACAGAATTTGCTACCGTTTATTGGAGCTCTTTTTTTTTTTTTTTTTTACTTTTTGCAGGCGTTTATTACCGATTAAATCTTATTTCTCGCTGATCGAAACTTCGTTTGTATAACTATTAATTTTCCCATTTTTATCACCACCTTTTGTCATATTATATTTCTTTTGAGCTACTACTTTAAATGTCTTTTTCTTTTTTGACGTTTGTCTCCTTCGTTGGATGTGTTCATACATCTGTCATCGCAGTAGTATCTAAAAGCTGGTTGCTTTGAAATTTGGAATTGTTTGTACGATTTGTCTGTAATCTTTCAAAAAGTTGAATGTTTCATATCTGGCAATTACGATCACTCGGGTTTCTTTTGTTGTACCGATTGGAATCTTGGGAGAGAATGACGTTTTGTAAAATAGTGAGAACGTTTGTGTTGTTAATGTAATGATAACGCGGTTCTTCACTACGGGAGCGTTTATTTTTTTATTTTCATTTTCATCTGTTTTACTTATAAATGTTAGGTATAAAATTAATAATTAAAATCCTTCCGATATATATTTTTTTTTTTTTAACACAATTTTTTATTGATAGATTTTCGATTTGTTTAGTCTTGGTTGTTCTTTTTGATTTGCATTACGACTCCGGTACTAAAGTCGTGTTGTTGCACTGTTACTCCTATCTTCGTCTTTTTCTCCACTTGATCACTTACAAAAACCACACAATCACCTGCATATACTTACCGCTTCTATTCCTTACTATATTGAAACAAGTCATCTCTTGTCGGTTGAAGCTATGTTCCAAACCAGGTTTTCCTTGTAGGTGTTGCTTTCTTGTAGAAGTTGATCCTGGCAGAGAAACTACGGACGTGTTCTATTTAAATCTTCCTCTTAGAAGTTGATGGCGTTGTCTTCCCGAAAAAACTGATGAAGTTGGTGGAACTGGTGACCGCCTTCTATGTTGTCTTTTCGTAGAATTTGCTGACTGCTTTCTGTTGTTTTGTATTTGCTGTCGGTTGGTTTCACCTTCTCCTAATATCAGATTAAGAGGCTCGAATGGACCATGTTGAATTGCCTTTGTAAGTTGACCCAAAGGGCTTTGGAAGCAGAATCAGGATTCTGCTAATGAGATCAGAGGATCGCTTAACTCCACTATGAGGCACGGGAGTTGTCGTAATACTACGGAGTTGACCTTGTAGCTGAAGCCTTATTATTGAAATAAAAAAAGTGCTTTTGTAGATTTCAATGTGCTTTATTATACAAAGATTTGGCTTAACTTTTCAAAGCGATACACTTGACTGGTTGCACACTTTCCTTTGAATTCAGGGTAGACTCCAAGTTTCTTACAACGGTTCTTATGTGAAACAAATTAATGCTCAGGGAGATGTTGTAAAAAAAACCAATTAGAACGATAATGTAATAACTAGAGGAGTGCAATAGTATTGAGTAATTGAGAAATGAGTGAATGTTTGAGAATGAGATAGCTTAAATGTAATTTTTGAAACGTATCCATTAGTGCTCTTCGTGAGCGGGCATTCTGTGGTAAGTCAAGGAAGGTTTATACTACAAACTTGTTGAACTCGCTTCAACATAGGGTATTTTGGGAAAGGGGTAGACCCCCAGAAAATTGGTCCCGAAAGTGGGTATCAATTCTTGCTCTACCCCCAATTCCTTTCATTTAAGCCCCACATTGACATGGTCGGTAAATATGCCCGATCTAAGGGGTATTGGCCCTAAAAACTGTAAATATTTAGTTCCACTCTCTTTAAGACCCGAATTGTCTTGGTGACCAAATACGTCCTATTGGGGGTTGTTATGGTGGTGGGACGTCCCCTAGACAATTGGTCCCTAATGTTGATATCAGATACGTGGTCTACTCCCAAACACCTTTAATTTGAGCCCCATATTTCCATAGTCGGCAAACATGACCGTTTTGGGGGTGTTTTGGGGATGGGCGGCCACTCAGTGAGTTGGCCCTGAAAATATCTATCGGATTCGTTTTCTACTCTAAAAACCCTCTTATTTGAGCCTCATATTGCAATAGTCAGCAAATACTTCCTATTTTGGGTGGTTTTGTAGACATTTTTCCTGAATATTGATATCAGATTCGTGCTTTACTCCCAAAGACCTTTCATTTGAGCCCCATATTGCTATGGTCGTAAATTTGTACCCTTTGGGGGATGTTTTTAGGGAGAGGCGGCCCCCTAAACACTTGGACCCATATTTTGATATCAGATTCGAATTTTGAACTAAACTAAAATACCTTTTATTTAAGCCCCATATTCCCAAGGTCAGTAAATAAGTCCTGTTCGGCAGGTGTTTTTGGGAAGGGGTGGACCCCCAGAAACGTGGTCCCACATTTGGATATTAGATTCGTATTCTACTTCCAAATACCTTTCATTTGAGTCCCATATTGCCATGGTCGGTAAATATGATCAATTTAGGGGTGTTTTGGGCGTTGGGGTGGCCCCCCTAACACTTGGTCCGACAATTGGATATCAGATAAGTTTTCTAATCTTAATTACCTTACATTTGAGTCCCATATTGTCGTGATTGGTCTAAGTATATGTTTGGTAGGTTTTAGGGTGGGGCGGCCCCCCTAGGTATCCCATCCGCAATTTGAATACCAAATTTGTATCTATAGGGTACTATATGAGAGCACACAAAATTTCGCTTAAATCACACCACCCATCTCCGAGATCTGTTGTTTTTGAAAATTAGGGCAAGGGGGAGGGTCCGCCCCCCCCCCCCCCCCCTTCACATATCAAAAAATTGAGTACCCTATTTTCACCACGGGATCATTATGCGCCATCTGTAAAAATTTCAAGAAAATCGGTTCAGCCGTTTCTGAGTCTATAAGGAACACACAAACATACAAACAAACACAAATTGATTTTTATATAAGATGGTCCGATTTGGGCCAAGTTCGACACAGATATTGACTGGTCTAATAAGTAAAAGTCACATTGTTCAACTTTGTAACGCAAAATATAGCTTTCAATCGAGAGATCGACCTATATGGCAGCTATATCCAAATCTGGACCGATTTGGGCCAATTTGAAGAGTACTGTCGAAGGGCCTTACTCAACTAACTATCCTAAATTTTAGCAAAATCGGATAATAAATGCGCCTTTTATGGGCCCAAAACCTTAAATCGAGCGATGGGTCTATATGGCAGCTATATCCAAATCTGGACCGATCTGAACCAAATTGAAGAAAGATGTCGAAGGGCCTAACGCAACTCACTTTACCAAATTTCAGCAAAATTGGACAATAAATCGGCAGATCGGACTATATGGCAGCTATATCCAAATCTGGACCGATCTGGTCCAAATTGAAGACGGATGTCGAGTGGCTCAACGCAACTGAAATTTTTGCAAAATCGGATAATAAATGTGGCTTTTATGGGCCTAAGACCCTAAATCAGCGGATCGGTCTATATGGGGGCTATATCAAGATATGGTCCGGTATAGCCCATCTTTGAACTTAACTTGCTTATGGACAAAAAAAGAATCTGTACAAAGGTTCAGCTCAATATCTCAATTTTTAAAGACTGTAGTGTGATTTCAACAGACAGACGGACGGACATGGCTAGATCGGCTTAGAGATTATTCATCTGATCAAAAATATATATACTTTATAGGGTCAGAAACGGATATTTCGATGTGTTGCAAACGGAATGACAAAATTAATATACTCCCATCCTTCGGTGGTGGGCATAATTACAAAATTATTAACCTATTTGGACCATTCTTCTCAAAAAGTCAAGACCCAAAATCGGTTAATATGCCAGCTACATCAGGTTACGAACCTATTTGGACCATTTTCGTCATAATTATTGCAAGTCAAAACCAAACATTGGAACTCATGCAGAATTTCAGCCAAATCGGTTAAGAATTGCACCGTCTACAAGCTCAAGAAGTGAAGACCCGAGATCGGAGTATATGGCATTATCAGCCTATTTGGACCACTCTTTGTACAGTCAAGAAGTCAACCCAAAACAACTCGAGAAAAATTTCAGTAAAATCGGAAAATAATTGCGCATTCTAGAGGCTCCAGAAGTCAACATCCGAGATCGGTTTGTTGACAGGTACATCAGGTAATGAACCGATTGAGATCATACTCAGCAAATTTGTTGGTAGTCAAAAAATGTCAGCCAAGTCGGATAAGAATGGCACCATCTAGAGGGTGAGGAAGTCAAGTTCCAAGATCGGTTTACATGGCAGCTATATCAAATTTCGAACCTATTTGGACCATTCTTGGCACTGTTTTTGGAAGTCAAACCGAAACACCTTACGAAAAATTTCAGTAAAATCGGATAATAATTGCGCATTGCAGAGGATCCAGAAGTCAAGATCCGAGATCGGTTTATATAGCAGCTATATCTGGTAATGAACCGATTTCGATCATACTCAGCAAAGCTGTTGGAAGTCATTAAATTTCAGCCAAATCGGATAAGAATTGCGTCATTTAGAGGCTCAAGAAGTCAAGACCCGAGATCGCTTAATATGGCAGCTATATCAGATTATGAACCTATTTGGACCATTCTTGGCACAGTTATTGAAAGTTAACCCGAAATAACTCAAGCAAAGTTTCAGTAGAATCTGATAACAATGGCGCATTCCAGAGGATCCAGATCATCAAGATCCGAGATCGGTTTATATAGCTGCTATATCCGGTTATAAACCGATTTGAATCATACTCAGCAAAGTTATTGGAAGTCATAGAATTTCTGTCAAATCGGATAAGAATTGCTTCAATTAGAAGCGGAGGAAGGCAAAATCGGTTTATATGGCAGCAATATCAGATTATTAACCTATTTGGACCATTCTTGGCACAGTTATTGGAGGTCACACCAAAATCCCGCAGACAAAATTTCAGTAAAATCGGATAATAATTCCGCATTCAAGAGGCTCCAGAAGTCAAGATCCGAGATCGGTTTATATAGCAGCTATATCCGTTTATAAACCGATTTAAATCATACTCAACAAAGTTGTTGGGTAAGAATTACGTCATCTAGAGGCTGAGGAAGTCAAGTTCCAAGATCGGTTTATATGACAAATATGTCAAAACATTGACCGAAATAGCCCATTTCCTACAAAAGTTAGCGTGCTTTCGACAGACGGGCAGATATAGCTAATCAATATCATGTTACAAACATAATGATGAAATTAGTATACCCCCATACAATGGTGGAGGGTATAAAAAGGAAGAGGAGATCTGTGTACCCCCATGCCATTATGGTGCCCATATAACATCACCAGGAAAAGATGCAATGTCATGGCGATCAAGATTTATGGGGTCTCAGATCAATACTTCGATGTGTTACAAATGGAATGACAAAATTAGTATACACCCTACAATGGTGGAGGGTATAAAAAGAAAGAGGAGATCTGTGTACCCCCATCCCATTATGGTGCCTATATAACATCACCAGGAAGAGATACAAACCAAATCATCATCCAGTCAAATGTTTGTTAATTAAATAAAAATAAACCATTACAAAATTCCCAAAAACATGAATGGACAAACCCAATTTTTTGCGGTTGTAACAAATTTTCTTATTTTTTAGGCGAAATGGTCAACAATTGCCAGAATTAATGAATATTTATGTAACTCAATAAAGATGAATGGCCAAGTAAATGGGAAAGTAAACCAAACCAACAAATAAACAAGACGTGGAAAAAGGACGAAGGAGACAACGACAACATCAGACCAAAAATGAATTCAATGCAGTGACAACATGGATCTTTTACCTGGCGAATGGCTTGGGCTTGATGGCATTGAGGCCACAATGTCTCGTTTCTACCTGTTATCATTAGGGGCTATTTGTCAAACCAAATAAGACACAAGACATGAACAAATGTTGTTATAGTCCAAATCCTCTTCATCTAATTGTTTCAAAACTCAATTAGACTGCAGAGAATGTTTTTGTGTTTGTGTGCATTGGTTGTCTGTTTGTCTGTTGTATGGGATGTATGATTTTTTCATGGTTTAGTTCTTACCATTGTTGATTTATTTGTTTTCGACACTTAACAAGCCTAGATACTTTGTTGTTGGTTTGGAGAACCCTAGACCAATTATACGATTCTATTGACCTCGTGGCTTGTGGAAACTGTAGCACACTTCCTCTACCTTGTAACTGCGAATGAAACCATCCATGTGTACGTGTGGTTTTTTTGAGAACAATTTCCTTTTATTCGAAAAATGTTAAGAGCAATGACTAATTATGGTTAATCATTATTGGAAATTAATGAGTGTCTTATTGTATTATTTATCGAAGTGTTCAATTGGAAAATTCATTCATAATATTGAGAGGAATTTTCGGAAGTGCCCAGTTGTGTTTGACTACCTTTGCTTGGCTTGTCTAAAGGAGAAGAGGATAATGTACAAGAAACAAGTAAAAAAGCATTAAGTTCGGCCGGGCCGAACTTTGGATACCCACCACCTTGGGTATATATGAAAAACCCCTTTCGTCACAATCCGGTGAAAATTGCATAACTTATGCACTCAAATTCGACACGGATATTGAGTGGGCAAATATATTTAAGGTACTGTTGAATTTCAACAAAATTGGGTAATAAATAAAGCTTTTATGAGCTTCAGACCCTTATTCGGCACATCGGTCTATATGGCAGCTATATTTAAATACAGTCCAATCTTTTCCATATTTGGGTCGGATGACGGCTGGCCTAAAACTACTTACTGTTTCAAATTTCAGCGAAATCGGATAAATAATAAAGCTTTTATGAGCTTCAGACCCTTTATCGGGATATCAGTCTGTATGGCAGCTATATCTAAATATAATCCGATCTGAACCATATTTGGGACGGAAGTCGGGAGAACTAAGACTACCGACTGTTTCAAATTCCAGCGAAATCAGGTAAAAACTAAAGCTTTTATGGGCTTCAGACCCTTAATAGGTAGATCGGTCTATATGACAGCTATATCTATATATAGTCCGATCTAAAGCATAATTGGGTCCTATGTTGGGAGGCGTAAAACTACTCGCTGTTTCAAATTTCAGAGAAATCGGTTAAAAAATAAAGCTTTTATGGGCTTCAGACCCTTTATCGGCAGATCGGTCTATATGACAGCTATATCTAAATATAGTCCGATCCGAAGCATAATTGGGTCCTATGTTGGGAGGCGTAAAACTACTCGCTGTTTCAAATTTCAGGGAAATCGGTTAAAAAATAAAGCTTTTATGGGCTTTAGACCCTTTATCTGGAGATCGGTCTATATGGCAGCAATAAATATAAATATAGTCCGATTTGATCCATATTTAAGTCAAATATGTGGAGGCTTAAGATAACTCTGTGTTTAAAATTTCAGAGAAATCGGTTAAAAAATAAAGCTTTTATGGGCTTCAGACCCTTTATCGGCAGATCGGTCTATATGACAGCTATATCTATATATAGGCCGATCTAAAGCATAATTGGGTCCTATGTTGGGAGGCGTAAAACTACTCGCTGTTTCAAATTTCAGAGAAATCGGTTAAAAAATAAAGCTTTTATGGGCTTCAGACCCTTTATCGGCAGATCGGTCTATATGACAGCTATATCTAAATATAGTCCGATCTGAAGCATAATTGGGTCCTATCATAAGAGGCGTAAAACTACTCACTGTTTCAAATTTCGGCAAAATCGGTTAAAAACTAAAGCTTTTATGGGCTTCAGACCATTAATCGGGAGATCGGTCTATATGGCAGCTATATCTAAATATAGTCCGATCTGAAGCATAATTGGCTCCTATGTTGGGAGGCGTAAAACTACTCGCTGTTTCAAATTTCAGAGAAATCGGTTAAAAAATAAAGCTTTTATGGGCTTTAGACCCTTTATCTGGGGATCGGTCTATATGGCAGCTATACCCAAATATAGTCCAATTTGATCCATTAGGTCGGATATCAGGAAGCTTAAGATAAGCCTCTGTCTCAAATTTCAGCGAAATCGGGTAAAAACTAAAGCTTTTCTGGGCTTAAGACCCTTCATCGGCAGATCGGTATATATGGCAGCTATATATAAATATAGTCCGATATGGACCATATTTGGGTCAGATGTCGGGAGGTCTAAAACTACTTACTGTTTCAAATTTCAGCGAAATCGGATGAAAAATAAAGCATTTATGGGCATCCTTTATCGGAAAATCAGTCTATATGGCATCCAAATATGGTCCGATTTGGCCCGTTCAAGAACTTAACCAGAACTTTTGAAGGCTCGAGAGTGATTACAACAGACGGACGGACAGACACACGGACATCGTTAAATCGTCTTAGAATTTTACGACAATCCGAAATATATATACTTTGTAGGGTCGGAAATTGATATTTCGATGTGTTGCAAACGGAATGACTAAATGAATATACCTCCTATCCGCTTAAAGCATTCTGTGATCGTCCGGATCTCCGCCTGCAGGACCGTCTTAGGGTCAGGCAGTCTAAAACATATCTCAGTCCCTGGGTTCTCAATGTAGACCCCCAGGCCCACTTTGTCCTCTAGCTTTGATCCATCCGTCTAACATGATCTTCCAGATCCCAATACTAGGGTTCCGTCAATCCAAGTCTGTGCCGCTGGCAGCAGTGCCTCGCACTCAACCTCAAGGTTCATCTCAGGTATCCGATCGGAAACCTGTTCCTTTCCTTCCAGGTTACCTATGAGCTGCTCCCATCCTCAATCCATTGTCACATCGACTTAAGTCTCATAGCCGTAGTGGCTGCCTCACACCTAATCTGTATGTCAATGGGTCGGATATCTGGGTCTCCAGTGCCCTAGTGGTCGTGGTCCTCATCGCTCCGCCTATGCCAAGACAATTTGTTCTCTGAACCTCTTGTATGGTTCTTATGTTGCACTTTTTCTCCATAACAGTCCACAAAATTACGGAGGCGTAAGTAAGTATTGGTCTAATCACGCTCCTGAAGATCCAGTGGACTATCATCGGATTCAGTCCCCATTTCGAGCCTACGACCCGTCTATAAAGTGTCCAACATCTGTGAGCCTTCTCAGTACGCTTCTGAATGTCACACTTCCAATTCAGTTTCCTGTTCAAGATCACACCTTAGTATTTGACCTTGTCAGATATCGAAATCGTCTCATTGAGGAAACGTGGTGCGTTAAATTGGATCGGACGTAACGGTGTGTATGTTCGAATTTCTGTAGATCTCCCAAGATCGCACCTTAGTATTTGACCTTGTCAGATATCGAAATCGTCTTATTGAGGAAACGTGGTGCGTTAAATTGGCCCGGACGGAACGGTGTGTATGTTCGAATTTCTGTAGATCAGCAACTTGAATTTCTTTAGGAGAAATTTGGCAGGAAGGATTACCTCTTGACTCTCGACATTATTTGTGAATTTTTAAAAAATCGGCCCAAATTTAGATATATCTGTCATATATGTATATCGCCCGATTTTCCCTCCAAGAGCCACTGCAAGCCCATTTATTGACCAATCTTGCCAAAACTTTGCACAACGTTTTCCTCGATAACAACCACAATGTCTGAGAAGTTTCCTCCAACTCGGATCAGATTTAGATATAGCTCCCATATATATGTTCGTCCGATTTTGAAAAATATTGCAATAAAGAGCTAATTTGTTAACCGATTCTGCCGAAATTTGGCAGAAAGGATTTTTTTTCTCGACATTACAAGTGAATTTCTAAGAAATCGGCCCAAATTTAGATATATCTGTCATATATGTATATCGCCCGATTTTCTCTCCAAGAGCCACTGCAAGCGCATTTATTGACCAATCTTGCCAAAATTTTGCATAACGCTTTCCTCGACGACTACCACAATATCTGAGAAGTTTAGTCGATATCGGTTCAGATTTAGATATAGCTCCCATATATATGTTCGCCAGGTTTTGGGTAATTTGCAATAATTTTGTCATTTGTCAACCGTAGTTTGAACATATTTACTGGAAATTTGATAGGGATTGTTTAATAGACCATCTGAAAACATCCACCAAGGTCCATCAAATTGGTTCAGAATTGGATATAGTTCCCACGTTGTACTTATAGGATAGGAGTAGGGTATTATACAGTTGGCACCGCCCGACTTTTGCCCTTTCTTAATGGCTTTACCTATTTTTATGCCCATCACCATAGGATGGGGGCATACTAATCTAGTCATTCAGTTTGTAACATCACGAAATATTCGTCTAAGACCCCATAAAATATATATATTCTTGATCGTCTCGATGTACTGAGTCGATCTAGCCGTCCGTCTGTCGCAATCACGATAGCGGCTTGAAAGTTTGCACAGATACTTAATATTGAAGTAGGTCGTTGGGGATTGGAAATGAGCCATATCGTTTGAGATTTAGATATAGCTCCCATATAAATCGATCTCCCGATTTGACTTCTCGATTTGCCTAAAATTGAGCATGTAGTGTTTTGTTACGACTTCCAACAACTGTGGCAAGTACGGTCCAAATCGGTCAAGAAAATAATATAGCTCCCATATAAACGGATCTCCCGATTTGACTTCTTGAGCCCTTACAAGCCGAAGTTTTTGTCGGATTTGGCTGAAATTTCGCATGTTCATTGTCAGCTTTCTAGTGAGGCTTGGACGAATCCAAGCTTCGCCATATTTCCTTCGTAAGATTTTAAAGCAGAATGTAAACTGTAAAAAATATTCTTGTTTTATTATGGTCGTATACTAAAAATGATCTCATAAAATTCCTTGTGGACCTTTTTTGTTGTTTTTAATGGTTAATTGTTTTTTGAAAAACAGCTTATTAAGAATATGTTTAAAAATAAATTGTTTTTATATAATAAAAAAAAACACCAAGAAAATAAAACAATGCCAGCTGAACTTTGACAGGAAGTGTAGAATACAACGACGAACAACAACAAAAAATTTAATAAATATACAAAAAAAAAATACCCGGGGCGCTTTTGTATGCCTTTTTGCCTTCTTCAATGAAAAAAAAAATATGGAGAATTTCTTAAATCACACAAAAAAAAAATTATAAATAAAATATATATAGATGGAAAAATATATGAAATTTCAGCGAGAATACAAAAAACAAGCATGAGAAAATGAAAAAAACAAGTCTTCAGTCTCAAGTCAAGAAAGTCGCTTCCAACAAGGCACCAGCAGGCAATGAGGCAATGAGGAGCACCAACAACAATCCATTATGGCAGACTGGGGGCTACGGCGGAACCCCAGAAAGAACAAAACAACCAAACGACAGAATTTTAAGCGCGTTTTATAATGTTCTTAATGTAAATTTGTATATTATAAAGCCATACTTGTATGGCATGTACACAACATACACACACACACACACACATATACCTTCATAAGTATCTACATTGTATGTATGGAGAATGGTGTGCATATTGGCTGGCATTATTATTGTTGTTGCTGTTGTTGCTGCTGTTGTCCATAAAGTGCAGAGCAAACGGTTGTTGGTTATATTTTTCTACTGATAAGGAAACAAACAAAATGAACTCGTTGTTGTCGTTGTTTCTTAAAGTCTTTTGGGTTCAAGTCACCAGTCGCCATAAGTAGCCGTGCATATATACGCTTACATATACTTATATACATATGTATATATGTATAGAATATACATACAAACATATATTCACATTTAGTTAACCATGAGCCTACCTACTTTTCAATGCATGTGTTTCGAACTTTTTTTTCTGTTTCTTGTTCTTTTGTGCACTTAATGCTCCAAAACAAATCGAACAAATACTGAAACTTTCCTTTGCAATACCCTCAACGGCACTAGTACAGTGAACCAAAGCAGGCATGGAAAGCATTTTACAAATTTCCTTATAGAAAACCTTATTCAGCATGGCTAAATTAGGATTTCCTCGAAGAAATCCTTAGTCAGCCAGGCTGAACTAGGGCTTCCTCAAAGAAAACCTTATTCAGTCATGCTGAATAAGATTTTCTATAAGGAAATTTATAAAATGCTTTCCATCACTTTACTCAAAGAAAACCTTATTCAGCATGGCTGAATTAGAATTTCATCAAAGAAAACATTGTTCTGCCAGGATGAATCAGGGTTTCCTCAAAGAAAACCTTATTCCGCCTGGCTGAATTAGGGTTTCCACAAAGAAAACCTTATTCAGCCAGCCTGAATTAAAGTTTCCTCAAAGAAAACCTTATTCAGCCAGGCTGAATTAGGGTTTCCTAAGAAAAAACATTATTCACCCAGGCTGAACTAAAATTTCCTAAAAGAAATCCCTATTCAGCCAGGCTGAACTAGGGCTTCCTCAAAGAAAACCTTATTCATACAGGCTGAATTAAGGTTTCCTCAAAGAAAACCTTATTCAGCAAGGCTGAATTAGGATTTCCCCAAAGAAACCCATATTCGGCCAGGCTAAATTAGGGTTTCCTCAAAGAAAACCTTATTCAGTTATGATGAATTAGGGTTTCCCCAAAGAAACCCTTATTCAGCCAGACTGAATCAAGGATTCCTCAAAGAAACCCTTATTCAGCCAGGCGGAATTTAGTATTCTTTATAGAAAACCTTAAGGTTTCCCTATAAAAAACCTTATTTAGCCATGCTGAACAAAGTTTTCGCCGACGAAAACATTTTCCATCACCGCTGAATTAAGTTTTCTCTATAAAAAAAACCTTATTCAGCCAGGCTGAATAAGGGTTTCTCCCTAGAAACAGCAAGGCTGAATAAAGATTTCTCTATAGAAAACCTCCCGGCCGACACGGGATAACTATGAGCACCACACACGCTGGAACGTTGACCTCCGACTTGTGTGGTATCCATCGTTATCACGAGAAGCTTAGCTGAAATCTACCGTGCGCGTCCACAGGTTGCGGATGGTGGAAAACTTCGGTTTTAGGCTGAGTAGCTGCAAATGGAGGCCACGCCTGGGTTCGAATCCTGGCAGGAACATATGAAAAATTTTCAGCGGTGGTTATCCCCTCCTAATGTTGGCGATATTTGTGACGTACTTTGCCATGTAAAAACTTCTCCCCAAGGAGGTGTCGCTCTGCGGCGCGCCATTCTGCCTCGGCTATAAAAAGGAGGTCCCTTATCATTGAGCTTAAAATTTAATCGGACAGCACTCATTGATTTGTGAGAAGTTTGCCCCAGTTCCTTAATGGAATGTTAATGGGCAAATTTGCATAGATTTAAATGCGGCCGCGGGCATTCAGCGTTTTCGAGAGCGGAGTTTCAGAGAGGGATCAGGTGGCACCGGCTTTTAATTAAATACTGAGTGCCAATGATACTCGAGATGACAAGACGAGTAATTGGTGCGTACAAATAAGCAATGGCCAACTTTGGGATCAAGTGGCTCGTGACAACGAGGGATACATGTGCAATGCCGCAAAACCCATGCGGTTGTGGCGCTAGGCCAGTAACTCGTCACCGGAAAACTATAAGAATCACTCTGAGAAACAAAAACGGACCCCCTTACCGTTGACGACCCAAGCAAACGAAAAAAGGACCATGACCCAAGCAAACAAAAAAAGGACCTTATTCAGCCAGGCTGAATTAAGTTTTCCTATAAGAAATCTTATTCAGCCCGACTGAATTAAGTTTTCCATTAAGAAACCTTATTCAGCTAGGCTGAATTAAGTTTTCCCATAAGAAACCTTATTCAGCCAGGCTGAATTAAGTTTTTAGATAAGAAACCTTATTCAGCCAGGCTGAATTAAGTTTTCAGATAAGAAACCTTATTCAGCCAGGCTGATATAAGTTTTCCCATAAAAAACCTTATTCAGCCAGGCTGAATTAAGTTTTCCCATAAGAAACCTTATTCAGCTAGGCTGAATTAAGTTTTCCCCTTAAGAAACCTTATTCAGCCAGGCTGAATTAAGTTTTCCCCTTAAGAAACCTTATTTAGCCAGGCTGAATTAAGTTTTCCCCTTAAGAAACCTTATTCAGCCAGGCTGAATTAAGTTTTCCCATAAGAAACCTTATTCAGCCAGGCTGAATTAAGTTTTCCCATAAGAAACCTTATTCAGCCAGGCTGAATTAAGTTTTCCCATAAGAAACCTTATTCAGCCAGGCTGAATTAAGTTTTCCCATAAGAAACCTTATTCAGCCAGGCTGAATTAAGTTTTCCCATAAGAAACCTTATTCAGCCAGGCTGAATTAAGTTTTCCCCTTAAGAAATCTGAATTAGGCTGAATTAAGTTTTCCCCTTAAGAAATCTCATTCAGCCAGTCTGAATTAGGTTTTCCCCTTAGAAATCTTATGCAGCCAGGCTGAATTAAGTTTTTCCCTTAAGAAATCTTATTCAGCCAGGCTGAATTAAGTTTTACTCATAGAAAACCTTATTCAGTCAGGCTTATTTTCATTGTGGTACCTTAACACGCTCTGTTTAAACTTTAAGCCCAATGAACTTTTAGTAACAAATGTTAGATTTTTATCTAACACACATTGCTCCACTTATTGTAGTTTACAGTTCCAGTGATCCTAAAGAGACACGCATCATTTACCTCCGTCCCCAAACATGGTGTTCACTTGTTAACATTCCTCACGTAGCGCTGACGAGTGACATTAGACAAAAGAGCGCTTTAGCCAGGATGCGGGCACCTCACGTGTTATACCATGTTGCATATGTTGCATTGCTGTCATTATCATACGTCTTGTGGAATACATTATACATTAGCAGCTGGTAGTTGGTGCCCGTAGGTGGTCATTGGTTTTTGTGGTTTACTCCCCCTCTCCCAAAGTCCCAAAAGCAAAAACTTTTCGTTATAGGGAAATTTACCAAAGATAACGATTAGGGCCATCATGCATATGCAGAAAATATCTTTGCGCCGGCGCATTGCATCTCCTAGACGCCTTCTTCTGTTACAAGCCTACTAGCCATCCCAACCAACCTTTTTGTGTCCAATATGACTGAGGTGAGCTGGAAAACCGCTAAGGTCAGTTGGAAAATGCAAGTATCTGCCCATCCAAACGATAAGCATAAAAAATTAATTTTTAATTTGAAGGCAGATACCAAGCCTGCTGCTTAGTTTAGCCAACACCCGAGTCATGTGTCATATCCTATATCACACCACATCAATGATTGCCAAAAACCCATGCAACTCAGCAACACACAAAGAAAGAGTTGACATTTATGGCTCATAAACACTGTGAACGCCTACGAAATCCGTAAAATGATCATCCATGTAATGCTTGGTTTACCACCAAAAAATCTCCACTAAGCACTAAAGCCAAAAAATCAGAACACACATGGCCTCTGTGACTTCGTCCGTCCGTCCGTCCGTCCATCCGTCCATCCGTCTTTCCGCTCATTTCAGTTCAGTTTAGTTCTAGTCATCACAATCGATGGGTCGTTCTCAATGGCAATTGAGAATTCCATAGAAAGTGATGCTGATCATCGTTATGTGAAATGATTGTCCATGTGGGATTTCAAGTCAACAGCAACAGAATGGCAAAGTCAGCCTAGACATAGAGATCTGGCAAAATTTAATCTAACAACAGCAACAACAACTACAAGGAAATGCATCAAAATCTCAAACATTTTGTCAAACGCCCCCTTAATCAGTGCACAGCCATGTACAGAGCACAATCGTAAAAGAGGATCAGTGATCGGTATATTGATGATCATATATTCATGGTTATGGGTTATGGTTGGTGGTGGTGAACGACCATCATCAAATAGATCTCTTTATTAACGTTTTTCCCTTTTTCTTCCTTTCCAATTGCCATATTGATGAATTTGTTGGGGATTATTGTGAAAAATGCCCAAAAGTCATGGAATTTATTTTTGACTTTTGTCTTTGACACAGAACCCTTCTTCTCAATTAATCCCTTGCTAGTCACTAGTAGAAGGGTTGAGCTGCCTTTTGACTTCAGGTAGATAGCCAAATTGAGTCCTGGGAATGTGTTCCTGTTGGAAAGTCACAATAAGAATAGAAATAGAGTTGAAGACAAGCGGATGGTGAAAAAGGTAGGTCTAAAGCGGTAAACTTCACGAAATGGCCATCTACCCCCCTTTCCATGGTAATTTTACTAAATAACTACACAAATCTTAGATATGGTCTAAAGGCAATTAATAAGGGGACGCCCCAACGAGGTGCATTCTCGACGATGGTCTGGAGCCTCGTGATAATCGAAGTGGCGAAGTGGATCTCAATAAAGATGGTACGAAATTTGCGGACGATGTCGAGCTGGCAATCGCTGGCAAATTTCGGCCCACGAAAAGCGAGACCATTGAAAAATCACCGAAGACTCCATTCGAATGGGCGACAAAGAATGGGTTCAACATAAAGCAATGAAGGCGAAGTTACTCTGCAACTATTAAAAATGTAACATACCTTGACCTTCTTCTTGATTTGCCCTGGAAAAACAATAAAGAGGAAACAAGTAAGAGCGTGCTAAGTTCGACCGGGCCGATTCTTATATACCCTCCATGGATTGCATTTGTCGAGTTCTTTGCGCGGTACCTCTTTTTAAGCAAACAAAGAATATTGAATAGGAACTGTTATGGTGTTGGAATTATTGTATATTAAGTTTTAGTCCGATTCGGACCATAAATGAATTGAATGCTGAACATTGTAGAAGTCATTGTGTAATATTTCAGTCCATTCGGATAAGAATTGCGCCTTTTAGGGGCTCAAGAAGCAAAATCGAGAGATCGTTTTATATGGCAGCTGTGTCAGGTTATTTAGCGATTTGCGCCATACTAAGTACAGTTGTTGGAAGAAATAACAAAACACCTCGTGCAAAATTTCAGTCAATCGGATAAGAACTGCGTCCTCTAGCGGCTCAAGAAGTCAAGATCCAAGATCGGTTTATGCCAAGTTATGAACCGTTTTGGTACCATACTTAGCACAGTTGTTGGAAGTGATACCAAAATACCACGTGCAAAATTACGGCCAAATCGGAGAAGAATTGCGCCCTATAAAAGCTGAAGAAGTCAAGACCCATGATCGATTTATATGGTAGCTATATCAGGTTATGAACCGAGTTGGCCCATTTGCAATACCAACCGACCTACACTAATAAGATATATTTGTGCAAAATTTCATGACGAAATTAGTATACCCCCATCCTTCAAGAGAAGTGAGAAGATCATTACTAGATGTCCAATGTCATCGTAAGATCTGTGTCGATATATCACACATTGGTATTTTGAAAGAAATCGTACTGTGGAAACATTTTCATATACTGTACTGCGTCGGGATTATGGGATTGGTGATGTAAAAACTGCTGCTGGGTTGGGAAGCATTGCTGAATTGAGTTCTATATTTGGACTATGCCGCCAAGGCTACGTTAAAGCTAAGGTATCTTGGCATGATGAAGAAAGACGGATACGTCGACAGTTCGGGACTACCTAGCACCGATATCGATTCCAGATAGGATCTTCAGGATTCGCTTTCCCTATGGGATTGGGGATCTACCTTGAAGCAAATGATATCGGTATGTCGCTGATACTGGCTGAAAGTGGATGGTTATACCCAAGCAGGTTTGGAAGGGATGCTGAATATGCAGTCTTTTGAGGTATATATTCTGAATTCTTCGATGGCGCTTAGACTTAAAGAACTCGACATATGTCTAGAGGAAGGATATGACCACAGATTAAGCGATGCTTACGCAGCCTGGGCTTGCATATTAAGCGTTCTCAGTCTAGGTTTAAACCTAGGCTTTTTTTGGATACTAAGATTCGGATGGAAAACTAAAGGAGGACTCCTGCTTCCGAGACTGATTCATGATTCATTGTTTTCATGATTGGCATCTCGG
Organism: Stomoxys calcitrans; assembly: GCF_963082655.1. NCBI lineage: Eukaryota > Metazoa > Arthropoda > Insecta > Diptera > Muscidae > Stomoxys > Stomoxys calcitrans. Next base: position 216,803,954 of record NC_081553.1, read on the forward strand.
CAAGAAAATTTGGGAGAAGGATAGTGTGTGAGTGGGCAGGATGAGTAAGGATGGGTATAATTAGGCAATGCTAAAAATCCAAACTGCTAAGGTTCATATTCGAAACTATGCCTTCAAGGCAACCAGAACTCGGCATGCATACTGGAAAACTGGCATTGCCTCAATTCCATTCTGAATACCATGCACATGAAGAGAGAACTAAGGAAGGTCTCTGATTGGTTTTTCCGACAAGGGATTTTGGTCTTTATTGATGGCTCCAAGATGGAGACGAGAACGGCTTAGATGGTCTTCTCCGATGTATTTGGTAAAGGTATGTCTTTGAGACTGCAGCACACCATCTTTCAGATAAAGACGTACTCATCGTACCTTTGTATTAATGTGGACAATATGATGGAGCTATCGTAGCGCAGAGGTTAGCATGTCCGCCTATGACGCTTAACGCCTGGGTTCGAATCTGGGCGAGACAATTAGAAAAAATTTCAGCGATGAATAACTCTAGGATCATGGGAAATGGGAAGATCGACGAGTGTGCTAAGAAGTGACCAATCTTGATGAGCGAATCGATTACCAGTCTCTCACACATGGCATCTGTCTAGTTCCTAAACCTAATAAAAGGGCGCTGGTAATGTGGGAATCTGTGCATGAATGCCGGATCACCTGCATTCCGTGGCTTAAAACCCAAAGAATATGAGAATCGCATTGATAACGAAGAGCTATAAGAGAGGAAATGAAACATTTGCTTGTGGTGTTCCTCTAGAATATACTTCTTAAATGGGCACATACTTCCTAAACGGAAGTGATGGATTGATAATCGATAATTGATTATTCTGCCCTTTATCATCGTATCAGCCCGATTCCCCAGGAGATAATTTTGCCCTTTAGCATCGTATCAACCCAACTCCTCAGGAGAGGGAACATCCTCATACCCAATAGAGTGTCCTGGTTAGACTCCAAAGTTTTTAAAATTCGTTTCTGTGTTTAAGAATGGCGATAAAATAATGTTGCCTGACTGGCTTTACATGTACATTCTGCAGCAGTGTGATTAGACCATTGCTTACTTACGCCTCAGTAGTTTGGTTGACGGCGATGGAGAAAAAGTGCACGTAAGGATAACACAACAGGTTCGGAAAACATGTTATCTGGTCAGAGGGGGAGCGATGAGGACCAGGCCTACTAGGGCTCTGAAGGCTATTTTAGATATCCGACCCATAGACTTGCAGATTAAGTATGAGGCAGGGGTTATGAGGCTTAAGGCGATGACTGCGGTTATGAGACTTAAGGCGATGGGAGAATGGATAGAGGATAGGAGCAGATCATACCATCGCGGTATAACCGAGGCGACGACAGGAAACCTGGAAGGAAGGGAAGAGGTTTCCGATCGGATACCTGAGATGACACTTGAGGTAGGGTGAGAGACACTGGTGGCAGAGGCACTGTCCTGGCCCTGGGCGTGTACATAGAGAACCCAGGGACTGAGATCTTTTTTGGACTGCCTGACCATAATGCGGTAACGCAGGCGGTACAGGAATGCGTGAAGTAATGTGGTGCTAACGCGAGGACTTCGAGTGTGAACATCTTTACCGATAGTAAAATTGCCATAAGGGCAATAAAAACCAGGACGGTAAAGTCACGAACAGTCTTTCAGTGTAAGAAGGAGATTAACGCCTTCTCTGAGGATGGTAAAATCCGCATCGTTTGGTTGCAGGGCCATAACGGAGTAAGGGGGAATGAAAGGACAGATGATTTGGCGGTGAAAGCCAGAGGACTGCCGTCAATAAACTTGGTTAACCCGAAACCTTTCGGATCGACGCGGTCTGAGTTAAGGTAGTGGGCGACGAATGCGCATGCAACATGATGGAACAGCGAAACGGTCGGTAGGACGGCGAAAATCCTATGGGGGGATCCAGATTGTGAGAAGATGAGGCTATTACTGAAAGGAAGTAAGAAGGAGGTCAGTATAGCTATTGGTACCATAACGGGACACATAGGACTACGATCTCACTTATGCGGGACGGTAAGGTCACGAACAGTCTTGCAGTGTAAGAAGGAGATTAACGCCTTCTCTGAGGATTGCAAAATCCGCATCGTTTGGGTGCCGGGTCATAACGGAGTAAGGGGGAATGAAAGGGTAGATGATTTGGTGTTGAAAGCTAGAGGACCGCCGTCAATAAACTTCGTTAAGCCCTTCGGATCGACGCAGTCCGAGTTAAGGGAGTGGACAACGAATGCGCATGTAACATTGTGGAATAGCGAAACGGTCGGTGGAACGGCGAAAATCCTATGGTGGGATCCAGATCGTGAGAAGATGAGGCTATTACTGAAAGGAAGTAAGAAGGAGGTCAGTATAGCTATTGGTATCATAACGGCACACATAGGACTACGAGCATAGCATGTGTAGGGCATGCGGGGAAGATGATGAGTCGTTAGAGCATTTCCTTTGTCATTGCCCGACTTTCGCGTTTATCAGATACCGGCACTTAGGTGGGGACACAACACCAGACATGAACCAACTTAAGGGAGTGGTATCGAAAACAATTAAGGATTTTGTAAGTAGCACGGAATTCCTAACTTTAAATTTTCTTTTTAGAGGTTACTTTAGGGTTATTAGAGCCGATTACTGGCTTAGGTGTATGTCCATAGTGGCATGGGGCGGATTAATATCTGCACCCTCTTTTTAACCTAAGCTAACCTAACCTAGTATGCTTCCAAGTGTCTTCGAGTCCTTAGAAAACACAATGCGGCACCTATAGAACCTCATTCACCTTACCCCCTCTCTCGATTCACAGAAGTATACTGGAACACAGAGAGGATAATTACTTATCAATGCTCTCGACAGACGATCGAACAAATGACACTAGATCATGGCATTCTTAATCGACCTTGCGTTGTAAAACTAAACCTAAAACTGCACTTGGGGAAGTTAATATGTCATCCTGTTTGACATATTTCATAAAAATCTCTTCAGATATCCTTACTTGAAAGCATTAATTTACACAAAAAAAAACACTATAGCTGCATCCCTGCCTCAATCGTTTTGCAAGTTCAATGCCAAATCTCTCAGCGCGAGAAACATATCAAATTCAAACTTACAATTCAATAACTGATTAGAATTGATGGATCGGATCCACCAGGAAACCCCTCAATAGCCAATGACTCACTCAGAAGAACACAAAAACAGCGATAGCAAAGACGGATGCAGTAACAAATTGGTGGCAAGCGGGCAGGCATAAGGGTTCATCAGTATAAGAAGAAATTCGCTCTAGACTTCAGATAACCGTTATCGGCCGCAGTTGGAACAAACGCGACAACTACTATCACTCTCACATTAAACAAAAAAAAAAAGTAACGCCAAAACCGCATTCATTCATTTCTCAGCTGGGCGGGCATCCAGTCACCCACCCAACCTAACGACCGACCGACCAAACCAGATCGACCGCCCGACCAGACACACCTCCAAAATCATATTCAAACACAAATAATGACGAAACTAAACGACTAGCAGTAGCAGCAGCAGCAGCAGCAGCATCGGCGGCGGTAGCAGCCGCCACACATGATAAGGACTCCAAACGATAACGAGGATTATCGGAATTAAAACGTGAAAGCCAATCAAGTGGCGATGCGGCGTCATTTGCGGGCATGGTTACTACAACCACAACCAGAGGCTAGTTATCTATCATTTAGGCATTGTACTCGTAAAAACGAGTATATTAGAGTGCCTTAGAAAAATAGTCAGCCAGTGAGGCTTTCTAAGGCTAACAATAAGTATATGTCTGGCCAAAGGCAGTGTAATGAGGTTTTGGATAATTTGCAGAATCAGAGTTTTAAATAGTACCCAAGCTACGAAGTAAATTTTTGAACTGCTACTCAATTTCATTAACTCTGGTAGCCGCATGCTTAACAATCAGAAGAAGGACGATTGTAGCCCCCTGTCAGCTAGCCAGTCTTTTCCTGAAAAACAGGGTATTTTAATATGGAAACTTACGACTAGGACCACCAAAATTTTGGAGCTCGATTCATTCGCCAGTTCGTTGCAATCAGCTGATTTCGATGAATTGGCATATGAATTCAGTGGCAAAATGTTAGTGGTCCTGGCAGTTGATCTTATAAGCAGTAGAGCTGGCAAAATATCGATGACACTATCGATATTTAATTTTTTGACTGAATATCGATTGATATTTTTCCGATGGATACCTTCGCAAAAGTTCATTTTTTTGCAAAATTAAACAAAAATAAGCAATGTGAAACATTGCGAAATATCCATTTCCGACCCTATAAAGTATATATATTCTTGATCAGTCCGTCTGTCGGTTGAAATCACGCTACAGTCTTTAAAAATAGAGATATAGAGCTGAAACTTCGCACAGATTCTTTTTTGTCTATAAGCAGGTTAAGTTGGAAGATGGGATATATCGGACTATATCTTTATATAGCCTCCATATAGACCGATCCGCCGATTTAGGGTCTTAAGCCCATAAAAGCCACATTTATTATCCCATTTTGCTAAAATTTGGAACAGTGAGTTGTGTTAGTCTAGTCGACATCCTTCTTCTATTTGGCCCAGATCGGTCCAGATTTGGATATAGCTGTTATATTAACCGATCCGCCGATTTAGGGTCATAAAAGCCACATTTATTATCCGATTTTGTTGAAATTTGGGACAGTGAGTAGGGTTAAGCCCCTCGACATACTTCTGTAATATGGCACAAATCGGTCCAGGTTTGGATATGGCTGTCATATAGACCGATCTCTTGATTTAAGGCTTTGCGCCCATAAAAGGCGCATTTATGGTATGATGTCACCGAAATTCGGGACAGTGAGTTATGTTAAGCCCCTCGATATACTTCCTCAGTATGGCATACATCGGTCCAGATTTGAATATAGCTCCCATATTGGTATTGGTACTGATTGGTACTTCTCATTTTCGTTTGAAGTATAGGTGGTGAGAAATTAACGATAGTATCGATGTTTAATATTAAAACTATCGAAAATATCGATTGTTGCAATTATCGATAGTTTGACAGCTCTAATAACCAGTGAGTAGTCCACGAACATAGGCCAAATGTATAATTGGACATAATTGGACATTTTGTGTTGGTGTTGATAGTTGGGAACCAATGTCAAACTTTCTGTCACTCTCGAAACCCTAGACCTCCGTTGCAAAAGTAAGAAATCTTCGAAAACTCTGTTACATTTGTCGAAATAGCAGTGAATGAGATAAACTAATGTTTTCATCTCTCAATAGAAGGAAAGCCATGCTTGCTCTCCAAGTAGAGTTGGAAAAAAAATCTCCAAAATCGGTCAAAATATCGATGGCACAATCGATACTATCGAAATATAATTTTTTCTGTTCTGAATTTCGATTGATTTTTTTCCTATCGACACTATCGGCAAAGTTAAATTTTTTGCAAAATTGAGAAAAAAACATAGGCGATCGACACTGAATGTGTCCTTTAAGATACATTGCGCCTCTAGAGAGAGCAATTCTCATCCGATTGGGCTTACATTTTGTGCAATGATTTCTCTCATGACTTTCAACACACATTATTAAATTTGATTTTATTCGGTCTGTGCATTGATATTGCTTCTTTATAAGTCGATCTCCTGATTTGTACTTCTTTCTCATTTCGTTTGAAATTTAGGTGATATCGAATGTTGCGAATGTTTGCCAGTTCTTAAGGTTTGACAATGGTCTAAAACCAGGGTTTTAAGACAAACTCGGAAAAGGTTGTGGTTAAGAAAACGTTTCTTAGAATCTTGATATCGACAACTCCAACTATACCAGGTACAAATGTTGGGGTTCATATCAGATGTCTTTGTAAAAATTTGTAGCCATATTGGCCAAGGATTGCATCCTCCAGAGGATCGGGAGATCAGTTTATATGAGTGATATGTCATAGGAGAAATCATCGTTCGATGTGTTAGAAACGGAATTGCGAAGTTCGTATACCTGCAATCTATGGGGGATGTTATGGAAACAATAACTTCTAATACATCAAAAGATAAACCTTTAGAGAACTTTAATCTTATGCTTCCATATACTTCTGTATATAATATATAATAAGATGGTCCATATTTCAATGAGTAACTGGAATGCTTCCAGACATTTTGACTATGGGAAAAGAAAACCCTTTGCTGAACACATGAATGCACTTCCTGCCTCCTGAGTAGAATAAAGGCGTCTCTTTCGTAATCTTCTACCACCATCATTATTCAATATGAAACTTAGTAGTAATAACTGAAGAAAAAATCTATGAGTATTTATGCGGGATTTATGAATGAGCATTTCTTCGTCTTATCAAATCTGGTGGTGATGTTATAAAATTGGCTTTTCATTTTTAAAGGAGTTGACATGACGTTTATCTCAAGATTAACAACCAAACGACCTTCAGCTACTGATAAAAGTGAGAAATAAACAAAGTATTACGATCTTGATGCTCACACACACACACATATATGTACCTATACAACAAATACACGAGTGCATTTGTTATTATTTTGTATTTTAATCATTACTCGGTTAAAATGCCGGCATGTCTGGTAGCGCCTGCGAAAAAAACACAGCATTGAAATATAAACAAAACCTCACGATAACGAATGGAAATATTGAAAAAATGCGATAAAAACTGTGTCTAATCACGTGAAGAAATAATGAGAGACATGTTTTGTTTGCCGTCGGCCTACAGACATGCAAGTGTTTAATAGTCACTTACCGTTATACAAATGCAATCGATAAATTTCTTTCAAGTCCATTGTTATCGTTGTAATCCAGGGTTGTTAGAATGGATATTCGATTATACCAATCACAGCGCTGAATGATCGGCTGTGCCTTATTGTTGTTATTATTTTGTTTGGATAGATTTAGTTAAATAAAAAATTAAGAAGTAATTATTTCCGTCAGATACTCATCGACAAGCATATATATATATAATCCTAATTAAAAAATCCTGTCATTTCTCAGGGAAATCGATGAAAATAGTTTTTTATCAAAAATAGTAATTTTTATTAATTTTTCATGCAATTTTCATAAAAATTGATTTTAATTTGCTTTGGACTTCTTTTTTATGTTCTCTAAGTGGCTCGATATTTGATTAATTTTTTTTTGTTTTTTTTATACCCTCCACCATAGGATGTGGGTATACTAATTTCGTCATTCTGTTTGTAACACCTCGAAATATGCGTCTTAGACCCCATAAAGTATATATATTTTTGATCGTCATGTAATTTTAAGTCGATCTAGCCATGTCCGTCCCCCTGTCCGTCCGTCTGTCTGTCGAAAGCAAGCTAACTTCCGAAGGAGTAAAGCTAGCCGCTTGAAATTTTGCACAAATACTTTTTATTAGTGTAGGTCGGTTGGGATTGTAAATGGTCCAAATCGGTCCATGTTTTGATATAGCTGCCATATAAACCGATCTTGGGTCTTGACTTCTTGAGCCCCTAGAGGGCGCAATTCTCATCCGATTTGGCTGAAATTTTGCACGTGATGTTTTGGTATCACTTTTAACAACTGCGCTAAGTATGGTTGAAATTGGTCCATGTTTTGATATAGCTGCCATATAAACCGATCTTGGGTCTTGACTTCTTGAGCCTCTAAAGGGCGCAATTCTTGTCCGATTTGACTGAAATTTTGCACGTAGTGTTTTGGTAGTACTTTTAACAACTACGCTTAATATGGTTTTAAGCGGTCCATGGTTTGATATAGCTGCCATATAAACCGATCTTGGGTCTTGACTTGAGCCACTAGAGGAAGCACTTCTCGTCCGAATTGACTGAAATTTTGCACGTAGTGTTTTGGTATCACTTTCAACAAATGTGGTAAGTATGATTCAAATCGGTTCATAATCTGGTATAGCTGTCATAAAAATCCATCTTGGATCTTGACTTCTTGAGTCAATTGATTGAGTCAATGAATTGAGCGCAATTCTCATCCGATTTGGCTGAAATGAGGTGTTTTGTTATGACTTCCAACAACTGTGATAAGTATGGCGCTAATCGGTACATAACCTGATATAGCTGCCACATAAACCGAACTGGGATCTTGACTTCTTGAGCCTCTAGAGGGCGCAATTCCATCCGATTTGGAAGAAATGTTGTACAACGGCTTCTCTCATGACCTTCTACATACGTGTCTAATATGGTCTGAATCGATCAATAGCTTGATGCAGCTCCCATATAAAACTTTCTCCGATTTTGCTTCTTGAGCCCCTACAAGTCGCAATTCTTAGCCGAATGAACTGAAATATTACACAATGACTTCTACAATGTTCAGCATTCATTTAAGGTCCGAATCGGACTTTATCTTGATAAAGCTCCATTAGCATAACAGTTTTTATTCAATATTCTTTGTTTGCCTAAAAAGAAATACCGTGCATAAAATACGACAAATGCGACACATGGTGGAGGATATATAAGATTCGTCCCGTCCGAACTTAGCACGCTCTTACTTGTTTCAAATTATAAATGTAAAGCAAATTCCGTTCAAACAATTTCCGAGTTTTAATTCATCTTTGATCTTGCTTTTACTTCCATCTCCATTTCTTTAACACCATCATCATTCTTATAGAAGTCCTCAGATATCTCTCTCCCAACCACAACTGGGTGACAAAAACTACATTTAAAGGAAATGTCTGACCGCTGCTTAAAACAAAAGCCTTATCATGCCGCTCTAGAGGGGCTCTATGTATAACCCATTGTTGACCTTTGGGACAAAGCAAAACCAAACCAATGACTTTGTTAGTTTTTTCGTTATTGAATAATTTTTGGAAAGAATTAATAAAGATTTTTTTTTTGGTTTGTTAATTTTTTTCTATTTTTTAGTACGCCTAACAATTGTAAACAACAAAGTATGGGATCTCTTATCACTTGTCCACCCCTTTTGTAGAGAGCGTACACATCATTCGAATTCCCATTTTAGATGGTGTTGATGATTATAGATTCCTAGTAGATGGGCTGTGAAGTTAGACATCATCTAAGTCTAAGTGCTAAGACATGCTGTGTCTTAGAAAATAATTAAACAGCTCTCGACTTGTAGATCCTCGAGTTAAACTATTAATGAGACTTTGTTGTTATGACGGCAACCAAATGACCAAACCGACCGACCGACCGAACCAACGATCAATCGATTCGTGAACAATTTTCGTCAGTCACTTGGGAATGTAGTGAAATATAAGCTATACAGAAAAGCTAGAAGTTCAATTATTGACACACAAACATTGAGTGGGGTGACCAGACCCAGAATCAAAGTATAATTTTGTAAAAAAAAAAATATTAAAAATCATTTCTGGCATTTTAATAAAATTTAAAAAAAAATATACAGAAAATCAAGTTTCATATAAGTTGATAAAAATTTAAATAAAAAAATTAAAAACGTGTAAGGTTCGAACAGGCCGAATCTTATAAACCCTCCACCATGGATCGCATTTGTCAAGGTCTTTGCATGGTTTCTCTATAGGCTAAAAAAACTAAAAATGGTTAATAGGAGTTCATAACAAAAAATCCCCAAAATTGCTTTTTGTAGGTGCCCAATATGTCAAATCGGAAGATGGGTTTATATGGGAGCTATATCAGGTTATGGTTAAATTTAGATCATTCATACACAGTTATAAAAAATTATGGCAAAGCTTCAGCCATGGATAAGAATTACGCCCTCTAAATGCTGAAGAATTCAAGATCCGAGACCGGTTAATATGTCAGCTATATCAGGTTATGAATCTGTTTGGACGACTCTGGACACAGTTATTGGAATTTTAAACAAAACACCTCATGCAAAATTTCAGAAGGGATGCTTCTACCAGTGCACAGCTTTACAACCTTGGCCCGGTTGTATAGGCTGCCCTATGCATTTTGCAACACCACATTTAGCCTAAAATTTTCAAAGCGTTTGTATTTTGCTTTTCTATATGGGGAATTCCATTACAACGGGCGTTAGGTTAGGTATAAGTAGTAATATGCCCTCAGACTCGCTTAGACGTGTTCGTTCATTGTGATACCACAGGATCAGGAACTCCTTCTTGTTCCTACCGCTGAATCATCCAGATCACTTTAAAAAGCCCAAGAACTTGCGAAAGTCCACAAACGCTAAATCAGACAAGTTTTCTAAGAAACCGAAAGTGGAACTCCTACTGACTACCGGTGCGGGACACACACGCTGCAGATGTTCTATCGTCTCTTCTTACTCGATATCCTCATAGTTTATGCAGAAGTTGTTACTTGCAACCTTCAGTCTGTCAGCATGTTTACCGATCAGACAGTGACCTATCATGACGGACACAATGACGTAGATGTCTGTTCTAGCCAGCTAAATGTTAGACCTCTCCAAGTCTAGGCTAAGTTGAATGGTTTGCCCACCATAGGTGAGTTCACTAGGGATGAAAAACGCCCATCCCACGCCTTCGCCGGAGCTAATAGCAACCCCCATCGGAACTATTCCATCCCGTCAACAAATCTCAGGAATCCCACCAGAGGTAAGTTCGCTAGTTCACCCAGATCGCAGAAGAATCGCCTCCCAAGAAAGAAGAGCCTGCGTCCCTGCAAATCCGGACATGAAGATAGCAAGAGCTCGAAGCCTCATCCTCATCGAGGCAACTCCTGCAGAAGTCATTACGCGGTATTCCCATGGGCGCCGCCATGCGGCCTATGGCACAGTATCCAGTTATGACCCCTGTTAAGGTACTAATCAACCACTTATCAAACGCCAGCAACTCCCTCGTCCTGCTTCGATCGATGGCAGTTCAGAGCGTCCTAGCAGTCTGGCAACCATACGGAGAGTCCCATCTCGCCACCGACGCCGCTCTGTCCATCTCTTCTACTCTAGTCAGAAGCTCGACAAATGGACATAGGTAAAACCAGTGATTGGTTCGCCAAGCGCCGACGAACCCCTACTGGCGCATTCGTCCGCCCCCTCATTCCCTAAAAATCCCTCATTTCCGGGAACCCATATCAGCGTCACATTGTGGACTCAGAGCCTATCCAAGGACTTCAAACAACCTTCCGCTAAGTTCCATCTCGCCACCGACGCCGCTCTGTCCATCTCTTCTACTGTAGTCAGAAGCTCGACAAATGGACATAGGCAAGACCAGTGATTGGTTCGCCAAGCGCAGACGAACCCCTACTGGCGCATTCGTCCGCCCCCTCATTCCCTAAAAATCCCTCATTTCCGGGAACCCATATCAGCGTCACATTGTGGACTCAGAGCCTATCCAAGGACTCCAAACAATCCGCCACGCAACTCGACTTCAAGACCTTGAGCGCCTCCATATTGTCCACATAATTCCTGAGTTTTGAGGGCGATAAATCCCTTACCAGTATTTCTCCTGCGACTACTGTAATGGCACATACCTCTGCCTGAAAGACCGAACACTCATCCGGCAGTCTCAGGGACATACCGATATTGAGTGCAGGTACATACCGATATTGGGTGCACCCCAATCCAGTCCCTGACTTCACCTTGAAGCCATCGTAAAGATCGAGTTCTCATCCTTCTCAAACACAGCATTCGACCCCTGTTCATCCCTCACAGGAAAACGAATCCTGAATGCCCTTATCCCAGTCGGTACTGGTGTCAGGTAGCCGGAGATCCTCCTCAGTATACTCTCCGCATACATAACATCCAGAATCGAAATGTGGCCACAAGTGTCCTCCTTCAGCATGCCGAGCCCCCTCAGCCTAAGCGCGATTTTGACAACGCAATTACGAGTAAAGTCCCCAATGGGCTGCATATCCAGCATCGCTTTCAGACCCGGTCCGGATCTCAGTGCCCCCGGGTCGCCGACGCAGGCCAGTCTCTGGACCTTCTCGAATTCCATCGTATGAGTCCTCTTTTCCACGGCCTTCCACCAGACTAGTAGGTTAATACTGGCCTCACGATGGCCGTATACTCCAATAAATCATTTTGGGGGTCAGACTTGGACATATCCCTCATATAAACCGATCCCCGGATTTGACTTCATGAGCCTTATAACCCTCAATTTTCATCCGATTTGGTTGAAATTTGGAAAAAAGACTTCAGTTATGACTTCCTACTTCTATGCCAAGTATGATCGGAATCGCTCGACAAACAGATCCCCGGATTTGACTTCTTGAGCCCTAAAGAGCTTCTATTTTCATCCGATTTGGCTGATATTTGGAACACAGACTTGAGTTATGACTTCCAACATCCATGCCAAGTATGATCCAAATCGGTCTATAAACAATTATAGCCTCCATATAAACCGATCCCCGGATTTGACTTCTTGAGCCCTTAGAAGCCTCAATTTTCATTCGATTTGACTAAACTTTAGAACAAAGGCTTAAGGTATGTCTTCCAACATCCATGCCACGTATGATCCGAATCGGTCTATAAACAGATATAGCCTCCATACAAACCTATCCCCCAATTTGATTTCTTGAGCCCCTAGAAGCTTCAATTTTCATCCGATTTGGGTGAAATTTGGAACAAAGACTTATGTTATTACTCCCAACTTCTATGCCAAGTATGATCCGAATCGGTCGACAAACAGATATAGCCACCATATAAACCGATCCCGGAATTTGACTTCTTCAGCCCTTAGAAACCTAAATTTTCATTCGATTTGGCTGAAATTTTTAGCAAAAACCTGTGGTATAACTTTCAACATCCATGCCATGTATGATTCGAATCGGTCTATAACCTGATATAGCTCCCATATAAACCGATCTCCCGATTTGACTTCTTTAGCCCCTGGAAACCGCAATTTGTGTCCGATTTGGCTGAAATTTTGCACATAGTGTTCTGTTATGACTCTCATCAATTGTGCCAATACAGTCTATATCGGTCAAGAAGACAATATAGCTGCCATAAAAACCGATCTCCCAATTTGACTTCTTGAGCCCTTACAAGCCGCGATTTTTATCCGATTTAGCTGACATTTTGCATATAGTGTTTTGTTACGACTTTCAAGAACTGTGCCAAATCGGTCTAAAACCAGATATAGCTCCTTTATTTTAGCAGAATCCATGGTAGTGGCTACCCAAGATTCGGCCAGGCCGTACTTAAAACTCTTTAACTTGTTTTGTTCTAAATTCTTCTGCTCCACAAATTACAAAGCTGGCCACTCTAGCCACAATGCCCTGGGATGTTCGCTGCCTCCTCAGAGTTGAGTGTTAACATTTAATGTCAGCTCTTATCTCCCTTTAGTTGAACTACAATTACATACGCTTTATATTTTGTTTTTCATTCTTTAACATTTAATTTAGTTTTTTTTCTTATTTTGTTTATTAAAAAAAGATTCGTAAGTAGTCATTCTCATTATTATTTATTATCGCTGTTATGTATGTAGCTTGTGTTGCTGCTGGTGCGAGGCTCCAGCTCCATACTTGTTGTTGTCATGGAAGCCACTGCCATTTAGTCTCAGACATTGACTTGAATGCTGTTGTCCGTCTGTACTTGAATGTCTGTCCGCTGGTCCATTCGACTTAAAGTACTTACTTATGCATGTGTTATTGGTGTTTCTCTAAGAAATCATTGTGATACCATAAAACAAAAATTGATGACAACTTTTGTTGAGTTTTTTTAAGAAGGTACGGTATAACAACAATAGTGTGGGAATGACAGTTTTCTAAGAGGAAAGTTTCCAGCCATTCTCTTTTCGAATTCATCGAATTTGTATTTTCTGAGACAATTTTGTTAGATTGACATAGAAACTTTTAAAGACATTAAATTATCATAGAAAATTACGTCAAAATCCGATTTTCGAATAAATTTCCAATAAATAAATTTTAAAATACAAAATTCATTACATTTTAGTATAAAATCTTCTCAAATTTGTTTTTTAGAGAAAATTTCTTCAAAAGAAAATTTAATCAAAATTTAAGTCAAGTTCTTTGCGCGGCATCTCATTATCGGTAAAACTATTGGGTTGCCCAAAAAGTAATTGTCGGTAATATAGTAGTAATATAGTCGGCGTTGACAAATTTTTTCAACGGCTTGTGACTCTGTAATTGCATTCTTTCTTCTGTCAGTTATCAGCTGTTACTTTTAGCTTGCTTTAGATAAAAGTGCGCGAAATTTTGTTTACATTTGTTTGTTTGGCGTCAATTTTAATATGGGTACCACATGTATTGAAAGAAATTCATTTAACAAACCGAATCAACGCTTGTGATATCCACTATAACGCAATGAATTCGATCCGTTTTTAAAACGAATCATGGAGATGAAAAATGGATTGTTTACAACAACGTCAGTCGAAAACGATCATGGTCCAAGCATGGTGAACCAGCTCAAACCACTTCAAAGGCTGATATCCACCAAAAGTGGGTTATGCTGTCTGTTTGGTGGGATTGGAAGGGTGTGGTATATTTTGAGCTGCTTCCAAGGAACCAAACGATTAATTCGGATGTTTATTGTCAACAATTGGACAAATTGAATACAGCCATCAAGGAGAAGCGGCCAGAATTGGTCAATCGTAAAGGTGTCATATTCCACCAGGACAACGCTAGACCGCACACATCTTTGGTCACTCGCCAAAAACTGAGTGAGCTTGGCTGGGAACTTTTGATGCATCCACCATATAGCCCTGACCTTGCACCATCAGACTACAATTTATTTCGATCTTTGCAGAACTCCTTAAATGGTAAAACTTTCGGCAATGATGAGGCTATAACATCGCACTTGGTTCAGTTTTTTGCAGATAAAGGCCAGAAGTTCTATGAGCGTGGAATACTAAATTTGCCAGGAAGATGGCAAAAGGTTATCGAACAAAATGGCAATTATATATTTGATTAAAGTTCATTCTAAGTTTTATTAAAAATGCATTTACTTTCTTTTAAAAAATCCGCAATTACTTTTTAGGCAACCCAATAGATCTTTGACCGGCATCTCTTTATAGGCAAACGGAGGATATTGAAAATAATTGCATCCTATATGGGCCCAATAATTAAAATCAGCAGATGGGTTTATATGGAAGCTATATCAGGTTATGAACCGATAAGGCCCATTTAAAATCCTAATCGACCTACACTAATAGGACATTTTTGTGCAAAATTTCAAGCGCCTAGCTTAACTCCTTCGATCGACGTAAAATGTCAAGACGATCAAAAATATATATACTTTATGGGATCTAACTTTACTTTACTTTAATTGGATATGATCAATCTTCTGGGCTCATTGTATAATCTATGACACCAAGTTTTGAGGTGTCTCTCACCACTTGATCTTTACATCGGGCTTTTGGTCTTCATGGTTCCTAGAGCTGGCAAAATATTCTAGAGCTGGCAAAATATCGATGACACTAACGATATTTAATTTTTTGACTGAATATCGATTGATATATTTCCGATGGATACTATCGGAAAAGTTAAATGTTTTGCAAAATTAAACAAAAATAAGCGATGCGACACTAAATGTATCCTTAAAGATGCATTGCGCCTATAGAGGGCGCAATTTTCATCCATTTAGGCTAATATTTTGTATAATGATTTCTTTCACGACTTCCAACCGAATTTATTGATCTTGGTTTTATTTGGTCTGTGCATTGATATTGCTTCTATATAAATCGATCTCCTGATTTTATACCCACCACCATAGAATGGGGGTATACTAATCTAGTCATTCCGTTTGTAACCTCTCGAAATATTGATCTAGGGCCCCATAAAGTTCATATATTCATATATTGATCACCACGACATCCTGACTCGATCTAGTCATGTACGTCCACCTGTCGAAATCACGATAGCGGTCGAACGCGTAAAGCAAAAATGCAAATTTTGCCCATGAACATTCCACTAAGGAACAGGGACAAACTTCTCACATATCAATGAGTGCAGTCCGACTCAAGTTTAAGCTCAATGATAAGGGGCCTCCTTTTTATAGCCATGTCCGAACGGCGTGCCGCAGTGCGACACCTCTTTGGAGGGAAGTTTTACATGGCATAGTACCTCACAAATGAGCATTAGGAGGGGAAACCACCGCTGAAATTTTTTTTCTGATGGTCTCGCCAGGTTTCGAGCCCAGGCGTTCAGCATTATAGGCGGATATGCTAACCTCTGCGCTACGGTGGCCTCCTCGAACGCGTAAAGCTAGCCGCTTGGAATGATAACAAAAGATATGAAATTCAGACTTTTATATGATTGGAGGGCTAATAATATTTATTTAAAGGTTTTATTATATAAAGTGTGGTTACATTTTAAGGACCGATGTTGTAAACTTCAACCTTTTTCCTGCATTTCATTTGACATTTCTAAATTTCAGACTAACTCAATTTTTATGATGAGAAGAAACACAGTCGAGCAAAGCGTTAATATTATTCAAAATCAACATAAACCCTCAAAATTTAATCAATCATGTCTAGTCAAAATCAACCATAATTCTGAACATGTTTTTCCCCAATTTGAGGTCAATTTCAATACAAATAAATCCCGTAAAAAATTGTCAACTTATAAAAGGAATCAAAGCAAAAATCGTCAAGAGTCAAAGTGAGAAATTGTCAAAATAACATAAAATCATCACGTCTGGCAGCCCTGAACCAGGGATGAAAAATATTAATTTTGAAATCGTACTAAAAAGGTACTTTGGGGCCGAAAGAGCAATTTTTGTCTTGCACAAAGATTTCAAAAATCTCAAATTTTGTTTGCCTGTTAGGGCGGGGAAAATTTTTTTCATGATGCTTTCATTTCTCTTTCGATACGTGCTTAAGGATCGAACTTTTCTATGGAATGGAAAATGAAAATCATAATAGAAATCAAAAATATGTCTTTGGAAATCTTCTACCTTATGGACTTCCACAGAGGTGTAGGATATTCTACGTTATAGTAATAGTAATGGTAAAGGTAAAGGAAACCCCCAAAAGAGTTCTCAGGACAAACAATTTTAGACTCTTTATATTCAACCCTAACCGAAGACAAAAAATCCCCACCTTTCGCGATATATTCGAGATTACATCAGCGATGAAATTGTTGGAGCTGCCCAAGGAAATGCCTCATCATTGAACTTAAATTTGAATCGAACAGCACTCAGTGATATGTAGGAAGTTTTCCCTCTGTTCCTTAGTGGAATATTCATTGGCAAATAGGATGATAGTAACCCACCGACACAAATTTCGACCTAGGTGGAACGCCCAACTCCAAACAAACATATAGACCGATCGGTACTACAGAGACCTACATTTTGGGAGTATATCACGAATTTCATACGGACATTGGGAAACAAGTGTCAGGGCCGCCACTAATCCCCAAAGCTTTCTAGAGGCATAATTAGTCAAATAAAGCGATGTTGCCCCTTACAATTCCCAAACGGTCCGCATAACGCAAATTCGATAGTCGGACATCGAATATCTCTATTTAATCGTGGCTTTTTTCATAAATTGAGAACTTCTCGTCTTTTAGGATAGAAAAAGACTCGAAAGTATCCGAATTCTTCGAAAAATTCGTAGTGCTTGAAAAATGTATAAAACGTTCGTGGGGTACTCCTCGGGTGGAAAAAGAACTGAAAAAAGTACTAAAGACTTTTCCATCCCTGCCCTGAACCCATAGGTGGGTAAAGAGAGTGCCCCGTGCTTTTTCTCTCCGCTGCTTATGCTGTTTTGATGAGTGCGAGCAATTTTTGAGCAAATGTTTCTTTTAATATTGCAATTTGAACATGACAGTGTTTGCTTGCAATTTAGAATTTCCATCTACAAAAATAGATGTCTGCGGAGAAACAAATTTATTTTTCATTAAGCATCGTTATATGCGTTAATGTTGTCTAAGCTGCACTGAATAATGCTCGTAGTTTGTTGTTATTTCTGCATGTGTAAAGAGGCCTTGCACTCATCAAAACGGCGTAAGCAACGGAGAGAAAAAGCACGGGGCACTCTCTTTGCCCACCTATGCCCTAATACATGGATATAAAAAGAGAATAACAACAAAAATTTGCTCAGAGAATAGCGACGCTGGCAGCGACAATAGTTCTGCTTTCACATATGATTAGATCAAGCAGTTGTATATTAGCCAGAAGATAACGCATTTTGAAGCATTTTTGCTAAGCATTTTGCCTGTTGATTTGCCATTTATTTTATATCAAGTTAAGTGGAAGCATTTAGAAAACCATATTTACCATGGCGACAAGTAAAAATTTTGTTTTTCGAAAAGCAGAAAAAGGCGATATAAAAGTAGTTGTTGAAATGATACAGGTGGGTGAAGAAAACAAATTTTCAAAATAAGCCTCATATAGAGCCAATCATTGAGCATCATATGTTTGCATTAGCTAAGTTCCCGTAATTATATAAAATTTCAAAAATATTTACTGGAAATCGTTTGCACAAGTTAATTGGACTGATTTAATCAAGGCAATTTTACTTACTTTGAAGGCCACCGTAGCGCAGAGGTTAGCATATCCGCCTATGACGCTGCACGCCTGGATTCGAATTTTGGAAAGACTATCAGCGGAAAATTTTTAAGCGGTGGTTTTCCGCTCCTATTGCTTGCTACATTTGTGAGGTACTATGCCATGTAAAAACTTCTCTCCAAAGAGGTGTCGCACTACAGCTGGCCGTTCGGACTTGGCTATTAAAAGTAGGCCCCTTATCATTGAGATTCAACTTTACTGTTCCTTAGTGGAATGTTGAAATAATTTTACTTACTGTAATTAATATTCAGTTTATGTGATAGAGGCATGTTTCCTTTTTTGTTGTTGTAGCCACATTGGCATTTGGAGATAGGGATCCTCGTCAAGCTCATTGGTCCATGGGACCAATCGCCGCTCGAACATGACGGCCATTGGTTATTTCAAGGCTATAATAAGCAAGTGCCGTTGCCGCCAGCCCTCTCACTGAAACTCTCCGCACGATGCAGCAGATTATCGGCGCCTGCAGTTGCAGCTACACCACTATCCAAAACCTATGGACACGCCCGGTAGCTTCTCATAATAGCGATGAACACCACACAGATCGGAGCTTTTCATTGTCTTTATTTCTCTGTCCAGCATACTGAAAGTATCGCAAGCAACATATTCTACTCTAAGGGTTGGTATTCTATTCTGCTTTCGGAATAGCCGCTGAAATTTGTAATTGTTTCGCAGACGAAATTTAACAGCAATCAAGTGTTTTTGTTTCCATACCAAAACACGTTTCTTTATATGCACTTATTGTTCTCTCTATTTTATATATTCTTTCTCAAATAAATAATGAAATACGAACCACTGAAACCAAAACAAACTAAAATGATGCCGGCAATAGTTTCAAGTGTTGCCACTATAATAGTTTTTTACTCACTATAAACAGAGTACTATTGGGTTGCCCAAAAAGTAATTGCGGATTTTTTAAAAGAAAGTAAATGCATTTTTGATAAAACTTAGAATGAACTTTAATCAAATATACTTTTTTTACACTTTTTTTCTAAAGCAAGCTAAAAGGAACGGCTGATAACTGACAGAAGAAAGAATGTAATTACAAGTCACAAGCTGTGAAAAAATTTGTCAATGCCGACTATATAAAAAATCCGCAATTACTTTTTGGGCAACCCAATACTTTTCCGCTGATTTTCAGTCAACGTTTCGCCGACGTTTTTTTTTATACGGAGTTTGACAGCATTCCGCTCGAAAAACTGATCAAAAAAAACTCAGCTTAAATCGGAACTTCGTTAGCAGCCAAAGAGTGTGGAAAAGAGAAAGATTTTTAAAGTTCTATGTTTGAGAGGCTTCAAATTTTTGCTGATATTGTTTTTTCTCGCACATAGATATCGATAATATATGATGATAGCCAATACAAAGTTAAGCAACTTAAAGTTATCGAAAAGACCGTTACTTTGACTTCCTATTGGTATCGATAGAATCAAGTTGCAAAAATAAAGCAACGTTTTTGCATGCACATAATAATCATCTTACAATGGGCCAAGTAATCAACACAATAAAAACAAAAAAAAGTAAACGAATACTTTTCTTTACAGGAATTAGCTGATTTTGAAAAGATGAGTGATGGGCCAAAGCTAACAGAGAAAGGTAAGTCAATATTTAGCAGCAAATAAAGGGTGATTTTTTTGAGGTTAGGATTTTCATGCATTAGTATTTGACAGATCACGTGGGATTTCAGACATGGTGTCAAAGAGAAAGATGCTCAGTATGCTTTGACATTTCATCATGAATAGACTTACTAACGAGCAACGCTTGCAAATCATTGAATTTTATTACCAAAATCAGTGTTCGGTTCGAAATGTGTTCATTCACCGTAACGTTGCGTCCAACAGCATCTTTGAAAAAATACGGTCCAATGATTCCACCAGCGTACAAACCACACCAAACAGTGCATTTTTCGGGATGCATGGGCAGTTCTTGAACGGCTTCTGGTTGCTCTTCACTCCAAATGCGGCAATTTTGCTTATTTACGTAGCCATTCAACCAGAAATGAGCCTCATCGCTGAACAAAATTTGTCAAAATTTGAACACATTTCGAACCGAACACTGATTTTGGTAATAAAATTCAATGATTTGCAAGCGTTGCTCGTTAGTAAGTCTATTCATGATGAAATGTCAAAGCATACTGAGCATCTTTCTCTTTGACACCATGTCTGAAATCCCACGTGATCTGTCAAATACTAATGCATGAAAATCCTAACCTCAAAAAAATCACCCTTTACAATACAAATGGCATATACAATAGGAAATAACGCAATTCCTTCAAATAAAATATTTTTCAGATCTTTTACGAGACTCTGGCCTAGAGGGGGGTCCCGAATATTGTCATATTTATGTACTGGATCTTATAGAAGCAGATAAAACGTAAGTAATGCTGACTGAATTGGGCTTTTGGGCCATTTGCCACAAAATATGAATTATGACGATGTTTTATAACTTACATCAGTGGTGAGCAAATGCACACACCCACACTATTGCACTTACGCCATTAATTATATTCATGTATAATAGGGTGTTTTTATTTCAAAAGCGAAAAAAATCGATATCGATTGTTTTTTTGCGACATCCCCCTAAAATTTTTTGTTTTGTTAGATTTTAAGATTCCTAATATTGAAGCACAATTAGAAGATGTTTACACATGCTGTTGGGTCCCAAAGTTTGGAAACGTCGATTTTTTGGCTATTTGGCGACTTTAGGGACTTCGGCGACCCATATCTCTGAAACGGCTACGAGTATTTGCCCGAAGAATAATAATGAAGAACGTAGGTAGTACAGAATTCGAAATAATGAAGCCTATGTATATATATATATATATATATATGTATATATATATATATATATATATATATATATATATATATATATATATATATATATATATATATATATATATATATATATATATATAATCTTATATATAAAATTGAATTTGTGTTTGTTTGTTTGTTCCGTATAGTCTCAAAAACGGCTGAACCGATTTCCTTGAAATTTTCAGCCTCAACCCCCTTAAAATAGGTTTTTTAGACAATCATGGCAATATGGGATTCATATGAAAGGTATTCGGGAGTAGATTGCGAATATACTCAGGAAGGAGAAATAGGCTTTATAATTTGTTGTTTTCAAGTCCAAGTAATGGGAGGTCGCCCCATCCCAAAGTACCCCCAAATGACCATATTAGCCGACCATTTCTATATGGGACTCAAAATGGAAGGCAATTGGGCGTAGATTACGAATATGACATGAAATTTAGTGTTCAAGTCTAAGTGACGCTTTTCCTTCCAAAAATAAGTCAAATAGATTGATTGAGCCATTATGACAATATAAGACTTAAATGAAAGGTATTTGAGAGTAGAAAACGAATTTGAAATCCAATTTTGGGGGTACGTCCTGAAGCACCCCCTAAATTGAACTTCATTTTCGATTATGGCAATATGGAGCTCAAATCAACGGTATTTGGGAGTAAAAAACGAATTTGATATCTATTTCAAGGCAAAGTGCCGGTAACCGCCCAAGCCCCAAAATACCCTCCAAACCGTTCCTATTTAACAACCATGGCAATATGGGACTCACATTAAATGGATTTGGAAGTGCAGCATGAAGTTGATATCCATATTTGAGTCGAAATGTCTGAGTGCCATCCCTCCCTTATTACCCGAATTTTCAAAAACACCAGATCTCGGAGATTGGTAATGCGATTCGATTGAAAACTTCTTTTGCACTCTCACAGTCAAAACAAAATATGGTTTCTATTGTTGGGGTCGGGTGGCTCGGGGGCCGTCCAAAACTGGCCAAATGGGTACATAGACCAATCACGACAATATAGAGCTCCAACCAAAGGCGCTTGAGAGAAAAAAAAAAGAATTTGATATCCAGTTAAAGAGCCATGTGTTTGGGGAACTGTCCGACCCGAAAACACATCCCTATTATATTAAAGCTATTTGATGTTTAAATTGATTGATTTTCGGGAAATTGATACTCATTTTCGGGATAAAGTCCCTAGGGTCCACCCCATCTTCAAACAGAATTTATTTACCGATTATTATAAAGTAGAGCACAAAGCGTATAATTACAAAAAGGGAATTATTTACCAATACGATAATATAGGACTCAAAAGAAAGAAAGAAAGAAAAGAAAGGGAGTGAAGTAAAAATTTACCCAGAAACCGAGAAGGGGCACACTTCTCACACATCAATGAAAGCTTTCCGATTCAAGTTTAAACACAATGATAAGGGATTTTTTTTATAGCCATGTCCGAATGGCGTGCCACAGTGCGACACCTCTTTGTGGGGAATTTTTTACATGACCTTGTATGGAAAATGTCGCCAGCATTAAGAGATCATTTTCACCGCTTTAAATTTTGTCCGATGTTATCGCCAGGATTTGAACGCAGGCGTTCAACGTTATAGGCGGACATAGGCTACAGTGGCACAAATACGATATCCACATTCAGGGTGAAGTGTCCCAACCCTAAAAAAATATTAGAGAGTTAAAGAAGGCGCAGCGGAGCGGGCTCGATTCGGCTAGTTATATATATATTTTGGTTTGATTTACTCCTAAAACGGCGTAGTTACAACAATTTTCGACAGATTTGCACGAAATTCGCTATGGAATGTTGTATTACCCATCAGAAAGCTTGTTCCAATTTTTATCAAAATAGGTTCAGTTCAGATTTGAATATAGTTCCCATTATAGTTTTCAACCTACAGTCACTACAGCCCAATAATACAGCTTCGGCTACTATCTTTATATGGAAGCTATATCTAAATCTGAATCGATTATAATAAAAATTGGCAGAGACTTTCAGATGGGTAATACAACATTCCATACCGAATTTTATGCATATCCGTCAAAATTATTATAACTAATCCCTTCTAAATGTAAATCGGGCGAATTTTATATATGGGAGCTATACCTAAAATGGAACCGTTTTTTCTCAAAATTAATAAATACGATCTCTACGCTAATTACATAAAAAGACAGACTGACTATCAGCACAAGGGTTACCTTGCACGTTTCTAAGGACATTGGCTTCATTATCCCAAATCCAGTACTACTTAAGTTCTTCGTTATTGAACATAAAAAGTTAAAAAGAGAATAGCCTTTAATTTTATGTATGACATGCGTAAATAGCTCTAGCCGTTTCAGAGATATGGATCGCCCAAGTCCCCTCCTTATGCTGGCATAAGGTCCCCTCCTAAGGTACTATGCCATGTAAAACTTCTCTTCAAAAAGGTGTCGCCATGCTGCGCGCCGTTCGGACTCGGCTATAAAAAGGAGGCCTCTCATCATTGAGCTTAAACTTGAATCGGACTGCACTTATTGATATGTGAGAAGTTTGGCCCTGTTCCTTAGTGGAATGTTCATGAGCAAAATTTGCAATTTGCAAGTCCCTAAAGTCGCCAAATAACCAAAAAAAAAAATAAATTTTCAAAACTTTCATGCTCCAGCAGCAGGTGTTAACATCTTCCCATGGTACAATTAAGAGGTAGCGTCATTAGCACAACAAAAATAATCTACCCCCAACGAAACTACCTTGGGTGTTTAGAAATAAACTTTGTTTTACAACTTACCTTCTTCAAATGTGTTTTATATTTGTATTTCCATCATTAGAACACTATTTTGTTGCTTATGTGTGGAATATCGGATCAAATATAACATCTTTTTAAGATTTTGGAAAAAATCACAGCTGTGTTTTCAAGCCTTTGACATTTAGATTTACTGCAAAATTAAAACAAAAATAAAAAAAATTATACTCAGCTGTTCGCATGACCTCACCTTATAAGTGCATCCTGACATCTTCCAATTGTGCTCAAATTTTGGGAATCTAACAAAAAATTTTTTTTTTTTAATTTTTTTATATCTCTTTACACAGCATAACAATTGGATATTCCATATGCTTCTTTTCCTATTCCACATGGCAGGGGAAATCGTATTTCCTAGAGGATATATATGTACGCCCCGCCTATCGTGGTATTGGAGCTGGAGCACGCATATTCAAAGAGGTCGCAGCAAAAGCCCAACAATATGAATGTAAACGTGTTGATTTTCATGTGCTGTCATGGAATCCTGCTTCAAAATTCTATAAGAAATTAGGCGCCACCGATTTGACAGAGGCAGAGGAATGGCATTTCTATCGATTACAACAAGAGGAAATTAAAGTATTGGCAAATGAATTACAAAATAACTAAAATTAAATATAATTTATATTATAACTCATGTCAAAGAAACAGAAGAAGAAAAAGAAATTCAGATGGCAAATAAATTCAAACTCACCAACTTCAGCTGATTTTCTTCTATAAAATCAGCTGATTTCGATGTTTTGCCTTAGGAATAGAGTGACAAAATGTTAGTGGTTTTGGCAATACCAGTTTAGTGAGTCGATTATAGATTGTAACTCAACTATAATTATGTTGCCAGCAGATAAAGCCATGAAATAAAAACTGGTTCAAAGTTTGAAATTTTTGTAAGTTTCATTCAGTTTGAAAGTTCATTTACTAAGTTAAATATAAAAAAGTATACAATTCTATAACAGATCTATAACAGATTTGTCTATTGCCAACGAAACTAAAACTTTCAGTCCATAATCAACCCTTCAGCTAGTTTTTTTCCTTCAGCTATTTTTAAATCCTTTCGATTCTTTGACTATCAAAATCAGAAAGAGAAATAAATTGTGGAAAAACAAATTTCATTTTGTATTATTTTACCATAAAGAGAATATATTTAATAATAATTTATTATTATATTATAAATTCCTATATATATGATTAACAATAATACTTGGATTGTTTATTTTTTATTTTCTTCTAGAAAAATTATTGAGTTTTTTTGTTTTTTGTTTTTGTAATAAATAAATTCTTTCATTTTTATATGTTAAGCTAAAAGTAGATTATTGCTCGACAGCTGTGGTGGCTATTACGTGTATTTGCATAGATTTTGTGGAATTGTATAGTTGACCGGGAGGAAAAGGATGAACTTTGGGGTGGGTATCGGTTTTGTTTTTTCCACCGGCAGTATATTTGGATAGACGTATGCTGGGCATGGGTAAAAATCCCGTGCAAAGCGGCATAACATCCAAGGAAATAGAATGGCTTTCAACATCTTTCATGGAAATGACACCTGTCAAACCACAACAAAAATGGAAAATTTTATATTAAACAAATTTTCTGTGATTTTATTGTTGAATTTTGGAATTTTATAACTTTGTCTTCTTGGTTGGGCTAGAGGTCATCGAATTATTTAATTGTTTTATTTGTAATTTTTACCAATATTTCGACCACCGCCGGTGATCTTCATCAGAGTTTTAACTATAAATTTAACAAACAATTAATTTTACAAAAAATTAAAAAACATTTATACATTTGAAAATAATTACATTTTGAAACCAAACAATCAACTATTCCTTTGCAGCGCACAAGTTCGACTAAAGCTCTCTCATTTTGGTACCAAATTCCTGTAAATTGTCTTTGTCTTTCTTAAAGTTCATACGTTTGTTTGTAGTCAATCAGGATTCACTAATAGAAGGTTAGGTCACATGCAAAACACAAAGTGGATAGGCCCCATAAACATCATTAAGGATGTCAAATCTGACGATTGAAAATGTCATCATATAGGAGAAAACGTAAACAAAGAATGAATGTAAAAAGAGAACAAGTTGACATCTTCAATGCCAAGTACTGCCAAATATTAAAAAAAAAGTATATCGGCTGATCGCTTGGCTTAACCTTATTCAGTGAATCCTGGTAGTCAATCGTATATCGTCTTTTCTGATTGGATTCTTATGCTTGTATGTCTACGTCTTTAAAATTTGGTGTATGCCATGTTAAAGTGCAATGTTGCAGCACATTGCAGTTTTTTGTTCTAAAGGTTTGTCTTTCATTTTCTGGTCAGATTTGTGAGATGATAATCATGTTTTTAATTTCGTCTTGGTTGTTCCTACATAAATTAGTTGCATCCCCGCTACCTTTAATCTTATAAACTTACATTTGATTAGTCCTCCTTTTTCATCCTTGATCTAGTCCTGTTGAATATCCAATTTAATGTGTTGTGGCTTTTTAAAGCAAGCTGGAGTTTTTATCTGTTGTATATATTGGAATTGGTAAGCTTTCCCGAAAACCCTGGAATATACGTAATTTTCTTGACGATTTTTGGTGTTGGTTCAATTTCGTTGGTCCTCAATAACTTTGCTTGGGAAGTCATTTAATCGAAGTGTTTGTTGAATTTTCCTTTCGTTTTCTTGATGATATATTTTGTCACTGATTTTTAGTACTCTGTCGATGAAATTAGTAGCCGTATTTATTTTTATTCTTCTCGGATGATTTGAATAATAATTTATAAGTTTCCCAGATGCTGTATCTTTTTGATACCAATTTAATTTTAACTTATTTTGATGTCGGTGGACGACGGTGTCAAGATATGGCAATTTGTTGTTTGATTCACATTCCATTGTGAACTGGACTTGTGGGTGGAAGGAATTAAGAACTTGTAGAGTATTTTCCACTTTCGTTCTTTCCAATACACAAAATATATCGTCCACGTATTTGGTCAGAAATCTTGGTTTTGTTGTCATTTTCTCAATTGAAGCGTCTAGTAAAGAAAGTCAGTTAAAATGGGTCTGGCAATAAATGGAGATAAGACAAACTGGATGGTTTCAACTCCCAAAAAGCCTTGCACAACCGAGCAGATAAAGAAAATGGAAAAAGTTGGGAACCACAACTTTGAAACAGTCAGTAACTTTATCTACCTCGGCACCGCCGTAACCGAAACGAACGACCCCAGTTTTGAGATTTAGCGAAGAATAATACTGGCAAACAGATGCTACTTTGGACTAAGTAAGCAGTTAAGAAACAAGGCCACCTCTCGACAGACGAAGATTACACTATACAAGACACTGATACTACCCGTGCTGTTATATGGTTCTGAAGCATGGGTACTTGTGAAAGCAGATGTGGCAGTGCTTGGAGTATTTAAGAGAAAGATTCTCGACGTATGAACCACAAGCTGTATGACGACGATAGCATAGTTACACGCATCAAAATAGAACGGTTGCGTTGGCTAGGTCATGTTGTGACGAATGGACGAAGAAGCTCCAGCAAAGAAGTCTTTTGAATGCAAACACGGTGGTATACGCAAACCGGGAAGACCAAAAGCCCGATAAGAAAATCAAGTGGTGGGAGACACCTCGAAACTTGGTGTCAGAAATTTTAGAAAGAGCGCAGAAGATCGAGGCGCTTGGAACGCTATTCTACGTTCGGCTAGTGGAACAATTATTCTGCCTTAGCCAATAAAAGTGAAAGTAAGTAAGTAAGGTTTCCATTACAAAATCGGCGATTATCGTAGAGATGGGCGAACCCATTGGCATGCCTTTCTTTAGCTCATACAATTTCTCATCGTATGTAAAATATCTAGAATCCTCTACGCATAATGTTAACAATTCTATAATTAAATCGTTTGGTAGCTTTGTGGGCTCCTGGATTTCAATCCACTTTTCGGCTATAGTGTTTATGGCTAAATTATTGGGTTGCCCAAAAAGTAATTGTCGGTAATATAATAGTAATATAGTCGGCGTTGACAAATTTTTTCAACGGCTTGTGACTCTGTAATTGCATTCTTTCTTCTGTCAGTTATCAGCTGTTACTTTTAGCTTGCTTTAGAAAAAAAGTGCGCGAAATTTTGTTTACATTTGTTTGTTTTGCGTCAATTTTAATATGGGTACCACATGTATTGAAAGAAATTCATTTAACAAACCGAATCAACGCTTGTGATATGCACCTTAAACGCAATGAATTCGATCCGTTTTTAAAACGAATCATAACTGGAGATGAAAAATGGATTGTTTACAACAACGTTAGTCGAAAACGATCATGGTCCAAGCATGGTAAACCAGCTCAAACCACTTCAAAGGCTATAAAATCGCACTTGGTTCAGTTTTTTGCGGATAAAGGCCAGAAGTTCTATGAGCGTGGAATACTAAATTTGCCAGGAAGATGGCAAAAGGTTATCGAACAAAATGGCAATTATATATTTGATTAAAGTTCATTCTAAGTTTTATTAAAAATGCATTACTTTCTTTTAAAAAATCCGCAATTACTTTTTAGGCAACCCAATAACTGGTATGCTTGGAAATAGAGACACAACGTCGAAAGATATTGATATCACATTGTCTCTGATTTCCTTGTCATTGATTTTTGATTTGAATTCTATCCCGTCTTTTATGTTGTATTGTGAATCTCTAGTCAAGTTATTTAATTAGTCCATATGTTGGGGAATTAATCGATGAACAAATCGGCACGAGTGTTGTTCCCTCCTTATGGATTTTGGGTAAGTCATAAATCCTTGGGGCAATCGCGGTATAATTCGTCAACAGGTTCTTGTTGGTTATGCTTATTATATTCATATTGAATAATATGTCTATTAATTTGTTGTTTTTTGCCTACAATCCTGAAGTGGGATCCCTTTTTAGATATGTTTATATGTACACATGTCCCATAGTATGCTTCGCATTTTTGTATCGTAGTCATTTTTCTGCAATGCTAGGGTTTTGCCTGCTTTATCTGCTGACAAAATTAATATGTCTTCATTCGCCTTTAAAAAAAAGGTCTTGTTTCCCCCACTGTGTCAAGTATGAATTTCTCTCGCATGTTAATCTTTTCTTTTTTCAAGTGGTCGTCTATAAGGTGACTAGATTTGTTCTTGTTCGTGTTTTGAACGTACTCTTCATCTTCCGCCAATATATCAAACAATGAAAACGTTGTTGTTGTTGTAGGCGACGTATATTTGGGTCCTAACGGCAGTAACCATTCAACGTTAGATGCGATGTTCTGTTGGGTTTTGTTAACAAACCAATCTCTGTTGAAGTCAAGCATTGTTTGTTGTTTTTGTCTAAAAGTTTGCAATTTGTTAATGTGTGTTGTTTTAACTTTGTCACTGTGTGCGTTGCGTATGATACTTTTACTCTCAAAAAAGAGTAATAAATCCTCTCCGTCGATGAGATTGCTGAGCCGATCTCTCACTTGTGTAAGTATGACGGTGTTTGTATTTAGTTGATGGTGATTGAATTGTATGAGTAGTTTTAGTATTTTGATGTGGAAATTGTTTATTATTTGTTTGTTAAATTTATAGTTTAAACCCTGATGAAGATCAACGGCGGTGGTCGAAATATTAGTAAAAATTACAAGTAAAACCCTAAAACTTGTTTTTGTAAATTGTTCGATGACCTCGAGCCAAACCAAGAAGGCAAAGTTATTGAACAAATTTTTTAAATTAATCTTTTTTATTTAAACCTTACCTGATGATCTACCACAAACTGCCCAGGAATTTTGATCCGTCAGCACCTCATACATTAGATCAACAAAAGGATTTGCATGAATTTTGGAAATTTTTAAATTCAAATTGCACACCGACTTCAGGCGACACAGTTCATTTGGCTCCAGCTGGGCTTGTATTTTGAAAAGAGTCACATAGTCCACCAGATCGAAAGCACAACCAAAATTTCTCAAGAGATAAGGTTTCTCAATGCTAGAATATTTGGTCATAAAATGTACTTTTATCACGGGAAATTCCGTTTCCGTCTCCAGGGGTTCCACTTGAATTTCGTAGAGGAAGAACACCGTTAGAGATTTATAAATTTCCTTAAAAAAAATAATAAAAAACCAAATAATTATATTAATAAAAAAACAGTAGCATCAACTAAAGTAATTAACTTAAAACAATTAACTAAAAACACATAAAGTTGGATATCCACCACCATGGATATAAATTTTATTCAAATTTCGTTGAAATGAACTGCCTATGACCACAGCTTCTCTGATCATCGTTATATTAGTTTCAGCCTTGGCTAAACAGAAGAAAGGCGGATTGGAATAAATTTCGGTAAAAATTCAGCACGTATATCCCATCTAGACCACAAAAGAAAAACTGATCACGAAGCCCCTAAATGACTTGCTTGTGCCAGCATGCTCTAGTGCTAGGGCAAGGGGCAAACAGCGACCGCCATGGTGGACCCCAGAGCTGGTTGGTCTTAGGAAGGACTGCAGAAAACTCTTCAACAGAGAAAAAGCCACAAGAGCACCACACGATGGGAGCATCTATAAGGCTGAGCTAAGAAAATATTAGGGCGAGCTGAGAGAAAGGCTCAGAACAATTCCTGGGTAGAATTCTGCAGCTCCGTAGAGGATACTTCTGAGGCCTCTACGCTAAGGAAGATTCTGTTCTCGAGACCTATAACGGTGGGGTATATTTAGAAGTCAGAGAATGTATGGGCAATGTCTACTGAGGAAATACTAGAACTACTCGTTGATACACATTTCCCGGGAAATTCTTCAACGGACAACTTGGCGCCAGAAGAGATTGTCGCTGGTATGCATTCATCGGAGGCTATTAGGGAAATTGTGTCTGAGCCGAAAATTCTTTGGGCAATAAGAAATTTCGACTCCTTTAAGTCGCCAGGCCCTGATGATGTATCACCGGTTCAATTACAAACTGTGTATGATAGACTGGTTCCCTGGCTTAGGGAGATATACTATATATATGCCTGTGGGATGGAGGAACACGAAGGTCATATTCATTCCGAAAGCAGCAAAACCCTACTGCACGAAAGATTTTCGTCCTATTAGTCTGTCATCCTTTATGCTGAAGTCTTTTGAGTAGTTGATATTAACATATCTTAGCGCAAAGATCCCTGGAGATCACCTATCGCGGCAGCAGAATGCATATAATAAAGGCAAATCCACTGAAACAGCCCTTCACGACCTAGTCGGCTACACAGAGGGTTCTTTCGCTGTCAAGGAATATACAATGGTAGCATTTCTTGACATTGAAGGTGCTTTCAAAAATGCAAAACCGACTTCCCTCAATCATGAAGGAGTTGAAGTTTCTAGGCATCAACTCTACCGTAAGAAAGTTTATTAATAACTTCCTTACTAAAAGATGCATTACGGCACGCTTGGGATCTGTGGATCTAAAAAGATGGGTCAACAGAGTAACACCTCAACGAGGTGTACTGTCTCCTCTACTTTGGAAAATAGTCATATAGCCATTACAATTACTGTCTCTGGAACAAAAAGTCGTAAAATGGTCGCTTATGCTGATGACGTGGCAATTGCAGGGAAGTTTATGAGTTTCACAGCACTCTAAGAGATATACTTCAGGAAGATATACGTGCAACAGCAAAGTGGGCTACCGAAAGCGGTCTAGGTATAAATCCGTGAAAGACAGAAATAGTTCTTTTGCAGCAGGATATACAAGTTGCCTACAGTGGAACCTGTCTCCTTGGGTGGAAAGAATGTCCCATTTACCTGGGTGTTTTGCTGGACAGGAAATTGAACATCAAATCCATCATTTTGAAAGGTAACTCTTGCCCCATACACCTGCAAGAGAGCCATTGACAAAAGATGGGGGGGGGGTTTAGACCGCGTGCCATGCATTGGGTATATACGGCAGTTGTCAGACCTATAATGCTATATGGTGTTGAAGTCTGGTGGACGGCGCTTCAAAAGTCCACCTACTGCTCAATACTTAGCCGTATCCAAACGATGGCCGCACTTATGACGACACCTTCTGATGCACTCTTATGTCTCTTGACATTGTGGCTACGCAAATTGCAGCGACCACTGCCGTGAAGTTAAGGGAGCTTTCTCATTGGTCATGTGGCGGCTAGGGACACTGTGTTATCCTTGATACAATATCCCATGTTCCAGGCAGTGCGGATTACACCCTACCTGAGCCGCTTTTTTATAAAAGTACTGTATAGAACCAATGGGAACTACGATATCCCTGGTAGCAGAAGTTACATAGACTTCTATACGGATGGTCCCAAACTAAACAACTAGGTGCGCTTTGGGGTGTACTCTAAAGATCTAGAACTGGTCATATCGAAAAGGTTACCCGACCACTGCAGTGTGAATCAAGCGGAGATCCTTGCCATTAAGGAAGTGGTGGAATGGCTGAGATATAAAGTCACTACGACCATTGGCATAAATATCTTCCCAGACAGCCAGGCAGCCATTAAATCCTTGGAGAACTTATTTCTGAACATAAAAACCGTCCTCGACTGCAAAAGCAAGGACGAGAAAAGGTATATCATGGTGGTGGTAAAATCTACAAATTTAGAAAAATTATTGAAAATCTATACAAGTATATAAACAAAATTTACACACAATTTTCTGTTGTGTTACGGGATTCAAATCGATCAAACGAACACCTGGCACATCACATCTCACCCGTGCCTCAGTCAAATACAGATGCGCCTCTAAACCCCTGACAATCACTTGCATAAACTTTTGCGTTCCACATGTATGCAAATGGCATGAAGCCTCTATGGCTGGCTGGAATTCAATGGGTATCTGTAATTCATTGCGTGACCATGGGCAACTCAGTGTAATGTGATGTTGGAGGGGTTTGGTCAATTTGCGTCCCGGCATATCCGTCAAAACTTCCAATGGGATATCACGTTCTTCGAACGATTTGAAGTTTAACAATGGTACATTGAGAACACTTTCAAAACTGGCATCCTCATCGGGATTTTCCTTATTGGTATCGGAATCCTCTTCCCTGGAGCGATTTTGCATGCGTATGCGTAAATTTTTGGAACATTTTAGTGTGATTTTGGCATCTGGAGGAAATATGAAACTGCCACCGGAAACATGCAGCCTTATGGGCTGTTCAATTCCAGCAATTAAGGTTTTAAAATTTAGCACAGCTGTTGCTGGTTTGGCGGTGATATCAAAGGGGGGAACTTTCACCGGTAAATGTTCGGAAAGAAACTCCAATTGTGACATACGCAAAGAAAGCTGAAATGATTAAAAAAAGCAATGGTTAAATTATGAAAATGAAAGTCACAAGTCATAAAATAAAGTCACCTGTTTAAACTCCCATTGGCCAACACGGGTTCCCTTGGTCTTCAACTCAATGACATTGGAACCCGGTTGTATCACAATATTTTCCACAGCAACAGCATTTGTAAAATCCGATTGCACACTGGGCGATAATTTGCGTTTTGTACTGCTGGTGCGTCTCACCGGCTGATTGGGTTTTGGTATATCGCATGCCACCCATGCACAATCCAATTCTTTGTTCTGCTTATGATTCAGCAACAATGAGAACTTTAGGCGATTGTCCTTGGGACCAAGAGCAGCTTTCTGAGCAAGGGCATTCGGTGTGTTGACCTGATTGGGTAAGGGCGCTATGTAACGTTCAAATGACAACTTAATTTCGTCTACCAATATCTCACGCGGGTACAGACTTTCAAATTGCACTTGAACATAAATAAAGTCGTCCTGAATAATGGGTTTCTCGTTGAGCACTCGAATGCTGGTGACCCGAAAATGATCTTCCATTACGCAAAAATTGGCATTTTCCAATGAAGGCTCGGCCGAGAGAGCTGACTTTAGGGTCTTTAGAGATTTCAGAAACTCATCAAAATAAAATGACCTCACCAAGGTCTCGAGTTCGGGACAACACGATATTGCGCTGCAGGTTTTTGTATATGCCATTGCATCACCCATTTTGCGATAACAATTGGCCAATTCGAGCAGAGTCTGCGAACACAATGAGGGCCAGTTTTCAGCCTTAAGTTCCCTCAAGAGATCGGTGAAAAAGCCCACCGCCTTGTGGGGCTCATTTAAAGCACAATAAAAATTGCCCAAATCCAAACCCACCAAACGTGCCGATCTGAGACGAGAAACATGTTTGTAGGTGCTTATAGCCAATTCAGCAAGTTCCAGATAAAGTTTTTGGAAAGCCTGATTCGAGCCCAAAGCTTCCTTCAATTGTTCAGGTGGTGATTTGCGAGGTTTTCTTGCCGGCGAACGATCTCTTTGCTGAGGCATGGGATTCAGAAATTGCTGCTGATCGTTAAGGCATCTGTCTCCTATGCCCGCCGACAACTGCACCACTATATGCAATTGGGCTGAGCTGGGGGTGCATCCCGGTATTAGACCACATAATTTGCCCAATTCATACAGTTTATCCTTTGCCAAATTCCATATGGGGGCACAATGCTGGAAATAGGTAACCTCTTGAGGTTCCATGGACAATTCACAAACCTGCAAAACCTCTAGGGCACAAACAAATTCCCAACACGCCAAAGCTCCCTCTTGAAATTCCAACTTCACCAATTCTACTTCTCTCAGTGTGGAGAAGAGGAAAGACAAAAGTCTCTTTGCAATGCATGGAGTATCATTGCTCTGTTGCAGCAAATAAGCTTGACGCTCAAATAAATAATTGCGAAATTCCAGCAGAGAAACCCCTTCATTGCGAATTTTTTCTCTCCACTCAAATCTGTCCTTTCTACGCAAGCAAATGCCATGGAATATAGTCAGGGGCCGCCGGAAATATTCCAACCATTTTTGTTTTTCACCAAAACTCGAATTGGTTATGAACTGTGAAAATATGGCATCGAGCTCATCGTATTGTATCAAAGCTTCTGTGTGAAGTTCGAGTTTTTCGAAAACCAAGGCTAGGTCTTCTTGCATAAAAAAATACTGGCGAAAATCCCAGCCATCATGATTGCGTTTCTCACGTTTCGAACGTATGAGTTCTTCATATTTTCCAATATTTCGATTATAGCTGGCCAACATCAGGAACCTAGAAAGGGGATTAGAATTAGAATGTCGGTAGAATGGTGCATAAAAGGTGTGATAAGTGTATTTAATGGTATTTTTTAAAATCGATGACACAAAGAAGCTTATTTTTATGATAAATATAGACAACAGATCATAGAGATAAGGCATGTTCAGGTGCTGTGGGTTGCAGGGTGACGAAGGCCCTGAGGGTTGCAAGTTGGCGAAGGTCAATTGGATCAATTAAAAAAATATTGAAATTTTCAATTAATTTTTTAATTGACCCAATTAAAAATGATTTGAATTTTTTCCTCGCGGTAGTTCTCAAAAAAATTTTGGTGTTGGCTAGGGATGCCCTATAGATTTGTTTTTGTGTCAGTGTGTTGTGCATTGAGGCGGCAGTCATTGGTCGATGAAAGATTTTATCGAGTTAATCTGGGACGTAATGTGGAACGTATGGGCCTTTGAAATTTCTTCCCTTTATATTGTAGGTGACAATATAACATTTAATTGAATTTAATTAAGCACCATACATGATAACTTAAGATTCGATTAAAAATATTATTGAATAAATTAATTTTTTAATTGAGATTTTCAGATTCAAATAAAAAATCATTGAATCAATAAATTTTTTAATAGAAAACAAAATTTTTTCAATTATATTTTTTATTGATTTTTTTTTGTGTATTTGTAGACAACCTAGGATCTTTTGTGTCACTGCCCGGCAGTCAAGAGGACAAAACACAGAATAATGGGAGAGACCTATTCCCATGCCAAGGTTCTCTCCGGAGACATAGCCTTCTGCAGAGGTCTGGTTTGGTTGACAAGACCATACTTCCCAGTCCGGCTGATTCCCTACTTTTTTGTCTTATGCGTTGGTTTTCGGTTTTTCTGTCGTTTCTTCATCGAACAGGCTAGCATCCTAAGATGCTAGTCGCGTGCCGTCCAAACTTATATTTCTTAACCAACCACATCAAGAATGCCGAAAGAATCCACGCAAAGGTCAGTATTGGTTTTCAGTGCAATTCTGAACCAAATTTTTTAACGGTTTTACACAAAGCACTGAAGGAATTGATCGACCTGATGGTCAGGATGAGAATGACACCGGAGAACTTCAGTGCCTCAAGAGTAAGTCGGAAAAGACGCCTCTCCCCCATATGGTATAAGATTATTTCGACGAAATACCACCCCTGGACCGCATGGGAATTCACAAGAATATCTACTTATGTACAAATTACATATTTTGCGGCTATCTAAAGTCCAGTGACAAGGGAACACTCCAAGGAGGTGTATTCCGCCAATTCTCTGGTACCTCATGATAAACGAATTCCTATTTGATCTTAACAGGTGCTGCTGATGCGACACAAGTTTCCCTCAATGATCAGAGTGATTATGGAAAGGTCGCTGAGGAGAATGTTGAGATGGTCTATGAGGAATGGTGTAAGAACTAACCCAAAATGAAAAGCACCAGAAGGCACTTTGCGTCTTCTACTTTTGTATAAAGATGTTCAGTAGGAAGAGACATACGGAAAATTGGAAAATTAATATGGCGGAGTGCTGTAAATAGCTGCATTCGTACAAGGGAGTTCGAGAAGGCCCAAGGAGAGGCTTGCTTGGAAAACACGTAAGCATTAAAATCCACACCACAGGCAGGGTTCAAAGCGATACTGAATATGCAGTCTATTGAAGCTTACGTGGAAATCCTTAATCGGAGCTGTGCAGCCAAGCTTAGATTGAGGAAGGAGCATCTCATGCTGAAAGAATATGGGTACGACCTCGACTATTTTGGAAAATACAGATGCGGAAGGTAGGCTAGAGACTACAGATGGGAAGGTTAGGCTAAGCAGGGTTTTAGACCCCCTCACACTAAAACCAATTCTAGCAAAGGGGGGATTAGATTACTGTGTGAGGATGATGAGACTTCAGTCTTTATTAATGGTTTGAAGAAAAAGTTTGAAACGGGATTGGTAAGAGATGGTCGCCGGCCTTGAAATAGCACTGACTCGGGTTCTCTGACACGATGTTATTCCGAAAATGAGAAGACAGATAAATATGCCAAGCAGGCTGGTCATGTCAAGTGAAATTGTCGCTGGTCTTGCATACGAGCCACTTTTTGAGCCACAGAATACAAAATTGGGTTAGCCTCACAGGTCTCCCGAGGGTGAATTGTGTGATATGTTTTATGACGGCACACATGGAAATTCAGCATTATAGTTAGTAGAAGGAGGACAACTTGTTTCGTTACCACCTCAATTAATAAAAGCTGTTTCTATAAGTCGAAACAGCTGATAACCATGAATAGGAATCCAGACCGCCATGGACGAGTGGCAAAATGTAAGAGTTTTCAGAAGAAAATAGAGTAGGTTCCGCCTGTAAGCAAAGATTGCACGTCATAGAGATGGCCAGACCTTTCCCTACACAGCATAAGTATAAGACCACACAAGCTGGAACTTTGAACTCCAATCTGTGTGGTGTTCTCGTTATCACGAGAAGCATAGCTGGGAACTCCCAGGGGCGTCCACAGGTTGCGCATAGTGGAATGCTCCATACAGTGTAACTTCAACTGCAGTCGGGGACAATCAGCGGTATCGAGTGGAGAGTCCCAGTGAGAATGTGGGCAGCATCAGGTCTTGCTTAAATACTGAGTGCCTATGATGCTTGATATGTCAAGGCGAATTATTGGCGGCTTTTAATAACCAAAGGCCATCATGTTCCTGCAGCGATCGGTCGTATAGACCGGAATGAGTATGCTCTCCTATAAGAGCTTGACGAGGATCGCCACCTCCACATGCAAATATAGCTACAACAACAACGGCCAAGCCTTTTCAATTTTGAGCCCGAAGTCTAGACGCACCATTTTCTACAACTTTAACTACATAACAAAAACATAAAAAATAATGGATGAAGATGCGAAAGCACTGATTGACTAATCAAAATTTCCTTCATTCCTTTATAGAATGACCAGAATATAGACAATAACTACCTGTAGAAAACTGAAAAAAGCACTTACCTGATACGCTGCACCAAACAGCGAAAACTTTCTGTTGATTTTTGTTCATATTTTGCCGGATTCAATACCGATATACAACGATCATCATTTTTTGCCCCAAAATCTAAACGAATTTTATCCAATACCGTTGTTCTCTGCAGCAGATTCTTTGTCTTTCGAGCATCGAAAGTCTCCACCAATAATATCATCCAATCGCTAACATCATAGCTGCTTAAGAGCTTTAACCATTTATCAATTTCCTCGTGTGTTGTCTTTTTGTAACTGTCCACATCCTAGGGGGTGCAAAGTTCATTGACCTTTTAGTATATGTACATTTTTTTTCTTCAAGCAAAAAAAAAAGACATTCACTTACATTACATTCCGTCACATAGATGTGTAATATTGGATGGTCCACAATGCTCCATTCACCAGTTTTGTATTTCTCTAACAGTTTTTCATTAAAAGGCTGAAATTGAGCATCAAGACGTACTTGTTTTGTGGGCCGATGAAATGTCCGTCGCCATTCACAAGTATCCAAGGGAATGGCATTTGTTATCTGAGCCTCTAGTGAACGAAATAAAGGGGCAGCGCCAGTATCTGCATAGTTTAATAAGAGACAACGTTAGCAAAAGTTCTTGAAGAACATAAAATATCAACTTACATGTAATTATGGGTTTAAAATTCATATTTTATTCCCAAAATACGTATAATCCCTGTTTTTCACGTAAACAAAACGTTGGAGGAACTGCTGATATCCAGGGATCCCAAAATCGATTTTCGACTAATCGATTAATGGACCTTTTGTATATAAGCGTCGATAAGTTGAAGTCGACTTTCACTGATTAAGGTGTCATCACACTACGTTTTCTTGTCCTATGACATGTCAAATTTTGCTATTTTTTGCTCCATTGCTTCTGACAATGACAAAGTCACAAAGAAATCAGCTGTTTTTGTTGTCAGTTGAATGAAAGCAACCCCAAATTAAATTTGTACCCATAAAAAATCACCTTTTGCTCACATTTTTGTGTTATGTCATACAAAAATAATATATTAGTGTGACAGCAAAAATGATGCATCGTATGTAAATTGGCAATTTTGTCACACATAACGAAATACCAATGCTACGTAAAAAGTAACATGTCATATGACAAGTACATATAGTCTGATAACATCCAGCATTCACTAATGGAAGGTTAGGTCCCTTGCGAAAACCAAAAAGTGGATAGGATCGCTTGGCTTAAATTTATTTAGTGAATCCTGGATAACACATTTATTGGGTTGCCCAAAAAGTAATTGCGGATTTTTTTAAAAAGAAAGTAAATGCATTTTTAATAAAACTTAGAATGAACTTTAATCAAATATACTTTTTTTACACTTTTTTTTCTAAAGCAAGCTAAAAGTAACAGCTGATAACTGACAGAAGAAAGAATGCAATTACAGAGTCACAAGCTGTGAAAAAATTTGTCAACGCAGACTATATGAAAAATCCGCAATTACTTTTTGATCAATCCAATACAACAACCGACTTGAGGTAAAATTACAACTTTATTTGTCTAGTTTTCTGTACCTGAACACTGGCTGCTGCCTTGAATCTTCATTAAAAGTAAATAAAAATGAAACAAATTTAATAATTACTAATAAACAATATTTATTCTTTTTTCCTTACCTCTGCCTTTTTGATCCATTTTGGCCTTAGCTTTTGTATTTTCATGTAACGGCTGCTTTTCATAAAACAGCTGATCTTTACAAAGCATCTGTTCAAAGTGGCAAATTTCTGCTGACAAAAAAAGTCCCAGTAGAAACTTGCAGGCTCTCTATATTCTAACTGTCAATATTTGCTCTCTCTCGCGCTCTCTTCTGCTGGGAAATATAGTACGACTGCAAATTTGCACAAATTTTTGAGTTCCCGAACACAGCTTATATATTGCAAATTACGATTAATCGTTTCTTATTATCTCTTATTCCATGTTATCAGTAACTTACCAGTGCAACTTTGCACTGATATTTTATCCGAACATCTGACTTGCACTGGATAGAACTAAAACCCCGTTTGTACTTCATACATCAAATAAAACCCAGACCCCATTTGTCTAAAATCCATACTTGCCACACCAGTTGACGAAAACAAAGTATTTTATTAGGTACTCCCCATTTAGTGTGTTGTCTTGACCAGCTGTTTGTCATTTTGTCACATAAATGTCAAACCAATTGTTTTTCAAAGGGAAAAAAGGGAAATATTTTCTCGTCGTCGTCATGTTGGAATCTTGATTAATAACATACAAAAATCAAAATAAAGGCAATTAATCATTATTCTTTAAATAAAAGGCAGTGCAATTCAACGTAGAAATCTAGATCATGGAAATGGCCAAAAGTCTTTTCGGAAGAGATCATGATGGTTATGTTGGACCCCGAGAGCATACGGTAACTAATATTACAATTTAGCATACGTATAATAATCAACGAGTAAACAATTAAATTTTTTGTTTTGCCTCAAAACGTACAGAAAAAGCTTCAAACACTCAACTCAGAAGATGATGTAGGTGAGGAGTTGCCCAGAATGATGGAAGAGCTGAGTGTAGTTGATGGTTTGCGGCCCAATCCGGGGGGTCCGTTTTCAGCACTCACACCCTCAATGTGGCCGCAAGAGATTTTGGCTAAATTGGAACAGCCCGAAGCAGAAAATACAACAGGACTTAGTGATCAGCCGGATTATAGGTTTGATGAATTTGGCTTTCGTGTAGAAGAAGAAGATGGACCCGAGCAAAATTCCAACAAGCTGCTAGGCATACCATTTGCTGAAGATGCACAGCATCGATTACAATGGATTGCCCATTTGGAATTTTCACACAATAAAGAGGCTACAGAATTAACATGGGAAAATGTGGGCGTTATGCTGCCACGCACAGAAAAGCTTAGGAATATGGTACGCGAGGGTATACCCCACTCACTAAGAGCTCAAATGTGGATGAGGCTATCGGGGGCATTGTCCAAAAAGCAGAAAAGCGAAACCAGCTATCAGGACATTATTAAGGCCTCAGCCAATGACCAGTTAATGACTTCTAAACAAATTGAAAAAGATCTTCTGCGTATACTGCCCACAAATGCATGCTTTAGCAATCCCAATGGTACAGGCATACCAAGACTGCGTCGCATTCTTCGAGGAATTGCTTGGCTATATCCAGACATTGGGTATTGCCAAGGAACAGGAGTAATAGCTGCTTGTTTACTACTATTCATGGAAGAGGAGAATGCATTTTGGATGATGGCCACCATTGTTGAAGATTTGTTGCCAGCCTCTTACTATTCTTCCACTTTGCTAGGCATACAGGCTGATCAACGTGTCATGCAAACTCTTATAGCCAATTATCTATCCTCTGTAGATGATAGCTTGAAGAAACATGATATAGAGCTATCACTGATAACTTTACATTGGTTCTTGACGCTCTTTGCCAATGTGGTGCACATGAAAATATTAGTACGCATATGGGATTGGTTTTTCTATGAAGGTAGCATTGTACTCTTTCAGCTGACCTTGGGTATGCTGAAGATGAAGGAGAACGATTTACATAATTTGGAAAATTCTGCTCAAATTTTCAACTCATTGTCGGATATACCAGGACTGATTGATGATGTTGAAGTGAGTACAAATGAGACATTGGATTTTCCAGAAACAAAAAAATATATATATTTTGTTTTTGCCCACAGGTACTATTTAAACTTGCCCTAGAAGTTGGTGGTTCTCTAAGCCAAACAGTCATAGACACCCATCGCCGTCGGCATCTTGCTTATCTTATGGCCGATCAAGGCAGCCTTGTTGGTAATCCCAGTCTTGCCCCCAACTTGCCTAAGCAACATTTAGCTCGGCGGCAAGTGCGTAAATCGAAATCTATACTCGAAACTCTTCTATTTCGTGGCGATAATGGCGCCGATGAAGTAAAAAATAAAAATATTCGCCAAACAGAAATATTGGTGGATTTACGTGAGGCTATACTAAAGGTGGCTCGACACTTTATAGCCATAGAACCAAAATTAGCCAATCATATACAACTAACAGCCGATTATACAACGCAA
Source organism: Stomoxys calcitrans (assembly GCF_963082655.1). Classification (NCBI taxonomy): domain Eukaryota; kingdom Metazoa; phylum Arthropoda; class Insecta; order Diptera; family Muscidae; genus Stomoxys; species Stomoxys calcitrans. The sequence goes on from NC_081553.1 coordinate 216,845,907, forward strand.
TCTCATGCCAAGGATCATGAGAATTTTATTAATGTGGCTCGTACGCGCAAACGAAGAGCCAAGGCATTGCACGATTTTGAAAGACACGATGACGATGAATTGGGTTTTAGGAAAAACGATATAATCACCATTGTCAGCCAAAAGGATGAACATTGTTGGGTGGGTGAGCTGAATGGCTTGAGAGGATGGTTTCCGGCTAAATTTGTAGAATTACTAGACGAACGTAGTAAACAGTACACCTCGGCGGGAGATGATGCCATTTCTGAGACTGTAACTGATTTGGTGAGAGGCACATTGGCACCGGCGGTAAAGGCATTTTTAGAGCATGGCATGAAGAGGCCAACATTTCTGGGTGGGCCCATTCATCCGTGGCTTTTCATCGAAGAAGCTGCCTCCCGAGAGGTGGAAAAAGACTTTGAATCTGTGTACAGCCGTTTGGTGCTGTGCAAAACCTATCGCCTAGATGAAGATGGTAAGTGTAAAGGGAGGCAAACGAAAATATACAAAAAAATTATACATATACATACATATTATACACCTGCTAGCGGACTTTGCAGATATATTACTAAAATTTTATCTAATCTGACAAAAGAATCTAAGTACAACGTCAAAAACTCAGACGAATTTAAAGAGAAAAAGCAGAATACTTCGATAAATACCGACAAAACAATGTTTTCACTCAATGTAGTGTCCCTCTTCCCTAGTATACCAGTGGACTGTGCAATAAGGATTATAGAAAATGAGTGGACAATTATTCAAAATTTTAAACCATGACGAAGGGCCTTTTCCTGAGAGTGCTACGATTCTGCATACAAGAAAATCGGTATTTTACATATAAGGACAAGCTATATATGCAAAAGAAATTCTTGCCTATGGGATCGACAGCATCACCAATCGTTGCAGATATTGTAATGGAGGAGCTGCTGAATGAATGCCTTTCAAACTGTGATATTAGACCTAGGATCTTGACGAAATATGTGAACGACCTTTTTGGGATAAGCAAAACAAGAGCAATAGAACAAATCTTGACAACATTCAATAGTTTTAATTCAATCAAGTTCAAAAAAAAAAGAAGAAAACAATAGTTTACCATACTTGGATATGCAAATAATACAGGAAAATGGCAATATTTTTATCGACTGGTATCAGAAGTCTTCATCATCTGGGAGAATATTAAATAATCATTTAAACCATCCAAAAAGAATTATTTTAAGTACAGCTTTAAATCTTATCAATAGAGTTAACAATATAAGTGACGAAAGTTTCCACGATAAAAGCACAAGAAAAATCGCCCATATATAACAGTCATTGAATCATTATTAAAACCAATAACATATGTACCAAAACTATCAGAGAGATTTGAAAACGCAAATCGCGCACAAAACCACAAACACACTAAGATCCCTATTTACTGACACAAAGACGAAACTAGATAATATGGAGAAATCGAATGTAGTATACCAGATCAAATGCAATGGAGATGGAACAATAAAAACTAGACTGGCAGGGAATAAATCTGACATTAAATTAAGGAGTAAATACACACCAAAAAACGGCATTAGCATAACACTGTGCTACAGAACACCATGAGCCAGATTTAGAGATAGTAAGAATAATAGATAACGAGATAAATTACTACAAGAGACTAACACTAGCAACGCTACACATCATCAACACGACAACAGCAAAACACATGAGTTACAAAGCAGACACAGAGGAGTGCGAGAGAAACTATAGAATGTTGGAACAATGAGTAAACAAAGTCCAATAAGAAAAACTACAAAACAGTAGTAAAGCAGACCACGACTGTTGATGACGGTCGCATAAAGATTTTATTCCCTCCACCATAGGATGGTGGTATACCAATTTCGACGTTTTGTTTGTAACTACTCGAAATATTCGTCAGAGACCCCATAAGGTATATACGTTCTTGATCGTCGTGACATTTTATGCCGATCTAGCCATGCCCGTCCGTCCGTCTGTCTGTCGAAAGCACGCTAACTTTCGAAGGAGTAAAGCTAGCCGCTTGTAATTGTGCACAAATACTTCTTATTAGTGTAGGTCGTTTGGAATTGTAAATGGGCCATATCGGTCCATGTTTTGATATAGCTGCCATATAAACCGATCTTTGGTCTTGACTTCTTGAGCCACTAGAGGGCGCAATTCTTATCCGATTGGAATGAAATTTTGCACGACGTGTATCGTTATGATTTCCTACAACTGTGCCAATTATGGTTCAAATCGGCCCATAACCTGATATTGCTGCCATATAAACCGATCTTGGGCTTTCAATTCTTGAGCCTCTAGAGGGCGCAATTCTTATCCGACTGGAATGAAATTGCGCACGACGTGTTTCGTTATGATATCCAATAACTGTATCAGGTGTGTTTCAAATCGGTCCATAACCTGATATAGCTGCCATATAAACCGATCTTTGGTTTTCAATTCTTGAGCTTCTAGTGGGCGCAATTCTTATCCAATTGGAATGAAATTTCCCACGAGGCATTTCGCTATGATGTTCAACAACTGTGCTAAGAATGGTCAAAATCGGTACATAACCTGATATAGCTACCATATAAACCCATCTTGGGTCTTGACTTCTTGAGCCACTATATGGCGCAATTTTTATCCGATTGGAATGAAATTTTGCACGAGGTGTTTTGTTATGACTACCAATAACTGTGCTAAGTTAGGCTCAAATCGATCAATAACCTGAGTTGAGATTGTTGAGCTTCTAGAGGGCGCAATTCCTATCCGATTTGGCTGAAATTTTACATAACGTATTTTATTATGATTTTCAACAACTATGTCAAATAATGTTCAAATCGGTTCATAACCTGATATAGGTGCCATATAAACCGATCTGGGATCTTGACTTTTTAAGCCTCTAGAGGTCGCAATTATTATCCGATTAGCCTAAAATTTTGTACGACAGATACTCTCATGACCATCAACATACGTGTTCATTATGGTCTGAATCAGTCTCATATAAATCGATCTCTCTATTTTACTTCTTGAGCCCCCAAAGGGCGAAATTCTTATTCGAATTGGCCGACATTTTACACACGTCTCCAACATATAATTTAATTGTGCTCCAAATTGGGCCATATCTTGATATTGCTCTAATAGCAGAGCAAATCTTTTCTTTTATCGTTTTTTTGCCTAAGAAGAGATGCCGGGAAAAGAACTCGACAAATGCGATCCATAGTGGAGGGTATATAAAATTCGGCCCGGCCGAACTTAGCACGCTTTTACTTGTTGTTTTGTGTTTTGTTTTTCATTTAGATATGTAAGTTAAATAAAAAATAGAAACAATGATGTCAATAGTTTAGAAATAAATTTAATTTGTTGTAGATCATATCTTGAAAATGCATTTCATTGAAATGCGAAATAACGATACATAAATAATAGAGAAAAACCAGAAAGACCTCGAGCTTGAATTAAAAACAACAATAATGATTAATTTTGATAATATTTTTTTCTAGGTAAAGTCCTTACACCTGAAGAGTTACTATACCGTTGCGTTCAATCAATCAATCAAACACACGACGAATCACATGCGCAAATGGATGTTAAATTGCGCTCTCTCATATGTCTGGGCCTCAACGAACAGGTGCTGCATTTATGGCTGGAGGTTTTATGCTCCTGTCAAGACATTGTACAAAAATGGTATTATACTTGGTCATTCATCGATTCTCCCGGTTGGGTACAAATCAAATGTGAACTTCGAATATTGGCTCAGTTTGCTTTCAATTTAAATCCGGACTGGGAGTTGCCACCACCGCCCAGGGGTAAAGAATCGCAACCACTAAAAGATGGCGTACGTGATATGCTGGTTAAACATCATTTATTCTCATGGGATTTGTGAGAGAAATTCCCCAGCAAATATGTCATCATACGAGTTTTTGGTATTCTGGAATTTGGTTTTTATTTATTAAATTTTTTTTATGTGTTACCTTATACATGTAAGGCAAGTTGGTAAACTTAATTAAAAACTTGACTTGTTAACTTGTTCAATTTCGAAAGAAAGGAGAAAATATATAAAATACATTCCTTAATCTATTATTTTACCATATATAAATATTGTGAATCATAATCTTATAATAACTACAATACTTAATTTTTGAAAAGAATCTTATTCGTCGTATACATTTGCTTAATGATTTTGCAATAGCTGCAGTGTGTTCTTTTCCTGTTGAACTACCTCCATCAATTGGTATAAAATGTAGATTATGATTTTTTACAAACTATTTACATATATCTTCCATAAATCTTTTATATTCGTTGACAATATCTTAGTTGGCATTGTTTTTTCATTTCTATTTATGTTCCATGTCTTGAAGATTAGCTTACTCATTTTTTTTATTATATACATTGTTGCCTCTTTTAGAGTTTGTTTTTTGTTCGTATCAAGTGCATTTTGTTTTATAAAATAAACATTAAATATATTTGCTTTTAGCTTTTAGAAAATAGAAAATCCAATTAATGTCGCAGCTTTATATGTCGTACTATTTATTACACCACATACACATACATACTTCAAATATGTATTAATATATTAATTCTATTCAACTGTTCTCTCGAAATCTTTAGGTAAATAAATATCTAAACTTCTAGTTTCTTTTTTTTAGCATAAGAGATTGTCCACCCACATCATATACAACAACTTAAATATTCATAATTTTCCACTTAAAATTATTTAAATGTCCACAGACAGTTCGAGTATGTACCTTATGAATTATATAATAAATTATATTAAAAAAAAACTCTAAATTTACGAATAAAATTTACTAATACACATAATTTGCTCAAGCCAATTTCTTTTAAACACAAACAAGTTCGGCCGGGCCGAATACCCACCACCTCGGGTATATATGTAAATCCCATTTCGTCTCAATCCGGTAAAAGTTGGGTAACTTAAGCAACCAAATTCGGCTCGGACATTGAGTGGTCTAATATATTGGGTTGCCCAAAAAGTAATTGCGGATTTTTCATATAGTCGGCGTTGACAAATTTTTTTAACAGCTTGTGACTCTGTAATTGCATTCTTTCTTCTGTCAGTTATCAGCTGTTACTTTTAACTTACTTTAGAAAAAAAGTGTAAAAAAAGTATATTTGATTAAAGTTCATTCTAAGTTTTATTAAAAATGCATTTACTTTCTTTTAAAAAATCCGCAATTACTTTTTGGGCAACCCAATATATGGTAAAATATTTGTCTTTTTGGCAGATATATCCAATTATAAACCGATCTGAACCATATTAAGACGCATATCGTGAGACTCAGAAAAACTCACTGTTTCAAATGTCCACGAAATCGGTTAATAAATAAAGCTTTTATGGGCTTCAGTCCCTTATCGGCAGATGAGTCTATATGGCAGCTATATCTTAATATAGTCCGATCTGAACCATATTTAGGTCGGGTATCAGGAGGCTACAAATAACTCACTGTTTCAAATTTCAAGGAAATCGGGTAATAAATAAAGCTTTTATTGGCTTCAGACCCTTTATCGGCAGATCGGTCTATATGGCAGCTATATCTAGGTATAGTCCGATCTGAACCATATTTAGGTCGAGTGTCAGGAGGCTAAAAATAACTCACTGTTTCAAATTTTAGCGAAATTGGTTAAAAAATAAAGCTTTTATGGGCTTCATTCCCTTTATCGGCAGATCGGACTATGTGAAAGCTGTATCTAAATATTGTCCTATCTTTACCATGTTTGGGTCGGATGTTGGGAGTCTTGAAACTGCGAACTATTCCAAATTTCAGTGAAATCGGATAAAAAATAAAGCTTTTATGGCCTTCAGACCGTTTATCGGGAGATCGGTCTATATGGCTCCTATATCTAAATATAGTCCGATCTGTACCGTGTTTGGGTCGGATGTTGAGAGGCTTAAAACTGCGCATTATTCCAAATTTCAGTGAAATCGGATAACAAATAAAGCTTTTATGTCCTTCAGACCCTTTATCGGGAGATCGGACTATATGGCAGCTATATCAAAATATAGTCCGATCTGAACCATATTTAGGTCAGATTTTGGGAGACTTAAAATAACCCACTGTTGCAAATATCAGCGAAATCGTTTAAAAAATAAAGCTTTTATGGTCTTCAGACCGTTTATCGGGAGATCGGTCTATATGGCAGCTAAATCTAAATGTGGACCGATCTAATCCATATGTAGGTCAGATGTCGGGAGGCTTAAAACTGCGCACAAATTTCATCAAAATCGGATGAAAAATAAAGTTTTTATGGGTATAAGACCTTTCATCGAAAATTCGGTCTATATAGCAGCTATATCCAAATATGGTCCGATTTGTCCCGTTCAAGAACTTAACCAGCATGCATCAAAAAGACGTATCTGTGCCAAATTTCAGCTCAATATCCAAATTTTTGAAGGCTCCAGAGTGTTTACAACAGACGGACGGACGGACAGAAACACGGACATCGGTTAATCGTCCTAGAATTTTACGACGATCCAATATATATATATATATTGTAGGATTGGAAATTGATATTTCGATATGTTGCAAACGGAATGACTAAATGAATATACCCCCTATCCTACGGTGGTGGGTATAAACATTGGGAACTGATTCTTAAAAAAAGGATTATTTTGATACCCTCCACCGATGTGGGGGAATACTAATTTCGTCATTCCGTTTGTAACATCTCACAATATGCGTGTAAGACCCAATAAAGTGTATATATTCTTGATCGTCGTGACATTTTAAGTTGAGCTAGCCATGTCTGTCCGTCCATCTGTCAAAAGCATGCTAACTTTCGAAGCAGTAAAGCTAGGCGCTTGAAATTTTGCACAAATACTTCTTATTAGTGTATTGGGATTAGAAATGGACCATATCGGTCCATGTTTTGATATAGCTGCCATATAAACCGATCTTGACTTCTTGTGCTTCTAGTGTGCGAAATTCTTATCCGATTTGTCTAAAATTTTGTACGTGGTGTTTTGGTATCACTTCCAAAAACTGTGACAAGCCTAAATAGGTTGATAACCTGATATAGCCGCCATATAAACCCATCTCCCGATTTGACTTCTTAAGCCTCTAGAGGGCGCAATTCGTATCCGATTTCTGGTATGACTTCTAACAACTGTGCTAAGAATGGTTCAAATCGGTCTATAAATTTTGGAGGTGATGTTTTTCTATGACTGGTGTTTTTCGATTTGAAAAAGTCATTCAAAGAACTTGACAAATGCGATCTATGGTGGAGGGTATATAAGATTCGATCCGACCGAACTTAGCACGCTTTTACTTGTTTAAACTAGCTGGCCATTCACTGTGGTACTTAGACCACCGTATCCGCCTATGACGCCGAACGCCTGAGTTCAAATCCCGGCGTGAACACCAGAAAAAATTTTCACTAGTGGTGTTCCCCTTACTAATGTCGGCTACAAGTGGTGCCGCTAAGCACCCCGTTCGAACTCAGCTTGAAAAAGGAGGCCTTATCATTGAGATTAAAACTGTATTTGGACTGCACATTGGATGGCATTTTTAATTTCCTCCACGTTCAAATTTGATGTTGTGTATCGCCTCGAAAATGACGAAGTTTCACTCTCAGGATGCTCAATAAATTGATGGTTGGTTGAAAATTTTAGTGTATCTCTTCGAATAAGTGCTGCCACTCCGCCTAAAGTGACTGAGGTCTTCTAATTCCCGGACAGAAGGGTTCGAAAGTTGTTTGACAAAAGTCTACAACTTGTCAAAACCGGGTATTACGTTCTCTAGCCATAACCTCCGCATATGTCTGTTGATCAATCCTTCCAGAAGGATCGAAACAACGAATCCAATGCGGGCTTGTCTTCGATTTTCGTTGCATGCACTGGGAAGTTGGGCCTCATTTAGAGTATCCGACAGGCTGGTTGATGGCTATCGTTTCAGATTTTTCACGCTTATACGAAAAAACAACACCTTTGTCACCCAAAGCCACTGAAATTTCATTAAAACCGCCACTGTAGAAGGTAAAACAACTAGTGCAATGACAATCGAATATATGCAAAATTATTTCCTCTATAAAAAAAACGTGTACAGTATTTGTTTCTCTATAATAAAAAATATGTTTTTTTAAACTATTATACATTCTCTAAAGTATATGTATTTTGTGGTCATTTTAAACGTAATTGTAACCGTAGCCATAATTCCCCCCAAAAAAATTAACTGCCAACCAGGCCCAAATAATCATCCATTAAAGTACCAATGGCAAACTGAAATTAAGAAAAATCAATTAGAACCCATTACAATGTATTACAACAGATGCTCCTACAATGCCTGTTGCATCCACACGAGTACCGACGATTTTCAGGCGAATTTTATCTTCTCCCGATATGACTACATCTTCATCCTTTGACTTGTAACAAGGTGGATTGCCATTGGGACAGAATTGCATATCGGCGGGAATAGACTAAAACGAAAGTAGACAAAATATAATAAAATAAGGAGCTTTATTTCCAGATAATTCAACTTACATGATGTGATATAAAACAAGACAATGGGCCAATTTCTGCAAACATGCCAACCTGCAAAGGTATGAAAGTTATTTTTTAATATGCCTACTTGGGGCACACATTTTGGGGGGTATTATTACCTTATTAATTTGTTTCACAACGGCATCAAGCACTTCGCCTTTGAATGGCCGGAAGACGATAGCTTTATATTTAACAGGATAGACAACAAAGCCCTGACCCGGCAATATAACTCCTGAGCCGATCTGATCGATTGTGGTCACTGCTATAACAAAACCATATTTCCCTGTGCAAGTACCTTCCACTTCGGTGTACAGTTTCTGTTTTACCGTCTCCAGCAGTTGTGGGCCAAAATAACGTGGATGCAAAAGAATTTCATGTTCCAGCGATATCTGCAGGCACAAAAATGAAGGTATATTTTAGGGAAATAACAAAGTGCCACTATTTGCAACGTTTCTATTTTTTAACTTACATGATAAAACATTTTAGTTTTCCGGCGTATTCATAAACAAATTTGCAATTCTCTTCTCCGGAAAAATAAAATGCTACATGGTTAAACAAATACCGACTACTTTATACACAGTAGGTTCGATTAGTTTACATGACCCGTTTACATGGTACATCTGATGCATGGTCATTGTAATAGTATAGGTGAAAAAGGTGACAATAAACTTGTATGCGTCACATCACCGTTTAAAAGGGCCATAACAGGGGTTTGTTATTGCAGCAATAAATCTGGTCGTGCTTTATAGTGGTACCGATAACTTTCCAGCCAAACTTCAAACTGGAAATCTAGGCTGCGCTTAAACTAGCGAATCCGCTGGACTGGTAAGTAAAACGACCCAAATATTGGATGGTACTATGTTCGTTTTTCACCGTTGAAAAACCATGTTTTCACTGTTTCTGTTTTGAAACACTACACAAATAACAATGATAACATGAACACACAAACAACGAAAAATGGCGCGAACTAGTAATACACACACACGACTAAAACTCGGTGACAGATAGTGCACTTCGCGATAAAAAAAATAATATTCAGCTGTTTACGGTACACCACCTGATAATTATGTCATGGTGCCAGCCTTATATTTAAAAATTATACATCATCTCACATTTAGCAATCAGTTTTCATGTGTGAACTTCCCATAACTAAATAATATCTATATTATGGTGTAAATGTCCCATGCCTACACAAAACATATGGCAAAATAAGTTTGTTTTTGTTGTTGTTTTTTGAAATTGCCAAAATTTTTTTATTTGTAAATTTATGCAGCATCATAAAGGATGAATGATATAAAGCGACTGAAAGACCAACAACGTGAAAAACATCCTGGATTTGATGCGTATATGGAATGCATGACACGATCTTTATTTACTGGTTTAGCCTCCTTCTGCCTAGGTGAGTCTGCTCTTCCAATGCACGCGCTAACAACAAATTGCATAAGTTTGGCCTTTGTAGTTATTTATATTTCTATTTATTAGGATTTTCCGGTTTGTATTTTGCCCAAAAAGTCATACAATCTAAAATTCGATATCCTCTACAATATAATATATTAACCTCTACGTTGGCTGCCACACTGATATCGTACGAGGTAACAAGTAGAAGAACTAAAGCTTGTCAAGCGGCGTGGATGGCAGCAGAAGATAAACATACTATACTTAAAACACAAGAATATTAACAATGAGTGCACGACAACTAATAAATAGATCTATAGCATTAAGTTCAGTGTCCTTACATAGTGCATTTCCAAAGGCTAGTGCGTTTAAGACTGTGCAGTATGTGCGTCTTAAATATACACAAAACAAGGGAGTCAAGGGTATACGTAATCGTAAAAGTTTATATGAATCGAAAGAGAAATGTCAAGAGGAAGAAGTGGAACATCAAGGGCAGGAAAATGGTGACTGTTTTTCATTCAACTTGGAGGATAGGTAACAAATTTTAAATTTGCTCTCTTAATTGGTCTTTCGATTCATACTAATGACCCATAACTTTATTTAGCGAATACGATCTAGTTGCTAATGGAGCCATGCGGGTTACTCGAAAAACTAGTCAGCCTCAAAATGTTCTGGTAATACAACCCTATGTCAAGTGGGGCGTTAAACGAGCTACAAACATCACACCAGAAGATCAAATACAAGAAGCCGAAGCCCTGGTACATTCAATTGCCAACTGGCGTGTGGCAATGTCCATCAAAGTTCCCTTAGAGTCTCTAGAGCGTAAAACATTATTTGGCAAAGGCAAAATGGAAGAACTAAAGTCAGTTGTCAATGAGCTGCGACAGGTTAAAAGCCATAATCAAAAACCTCTAACCTGTATATTCGTAAGCAAAGGCACCTTAAGTTTTGCACAAAAGAACCTACTTGAGTCGACATTCGGTTTGCCCATAATGGATCGATATTCAGTGGTTATACAAATTCTTCGTCTACATGCTACTAGTGCTGAGGCACGTCTACAGGTGGCTATGGCTGAGATACCTTACATTTGGGCCCAAGCTAAAGATTTCAATAGCTCAAAATCAACTAAACTAGGCTATTCTCTGACAGACACACAACGAGAGATACTGAAGAGTCGAGAAAAGAAATTGAAGTTTGAATTGGAACGCATAAGAGCGCACAGGTAAGATCAATTTCGCGTTATCAAACAGTTTGATATTTTCTATATATTCTGTAATGCAGAAAACTATTACGCAATAAACGGAAACAAAACAACTACCCCATTGTAGCCGTCGTTGGATATACTAACGCCGGCAAGACATCTCTTATCAAAGCGTTGACCAATGAACAGACCATAGAGCCGAGAGACCAATTATTTGCCACATTAGATGTAACAGCACATGCTGGAAAATTACCATGTAATTTGGAAGTCATATACATGGATACTGTTGGCTTTATGTCTGAAATACCTACCGGCTTGATAGAATGCTTTGTTGCCACTTTAGAAGATGCCATGTTAGCTGATGTAATTTTGCATATTCATGATGTATCCCACAATTGCTATCAGTCCCAGAAACAACATGTTGAGCAAACTTTGCAAAAGCTTAGGGATAATATGTTCATTGGTAGGGATAGTGAAGAGCTTGCTGAATTTCCACCTGTGATCGATGTTGGCAATAAAGTTGATTTAATCAATAATAATAAAGTCAATCAAGATTTTGAAGGCTTTTTGATATCGGCCAAACAACAAACTGGTCTCTCACCATTACTTAATGATATCGAAGATCAGATTCTTAAAACAACACAGCGTAAAAAAATTACAATACGAGTGCCCAGTGGAGGCTCAGAAATGGCTTGGCTCTATAAGAATACTGCTGTGGTCAATATACACGCTAACGAAAAGGATTCCCAACATCTACTAATGGACATTATTATAAAGGAAAGCGTTTTGCAACAGTTTAAAAAACTGTTTTGCCAATAAGTTATTAATTGTTTTTTTTTTAAGAGCACATTGTTAATAAATTATTCCAATTATTTGTACTTGTATTTAAGTGCTTTAGTCTATTAAAAAAATTAGTTTCTTTGAATGTTATTTTATAATTTTTTGATGAATATATACGCTCAAGGATGAGGAACGTAAAGCAGAGATTAGCATGTCCACCTATTACCCTGAAGGCTTCGGTTCAAATACGGGCGACATTTGTGAGGTACTACCTCAAAATGTTTCTTATTCGTCCACTTTTTTATCCAACGAAGGGAATTTTGGGACAGCCATATTTGTATGAGATACAAATCAAAAATCAAAACACCGAGGGATTCTCTTATGACTCTTGAGATATCTAAGCCAATATATATTTCTACAAAGTGGAAACTTCTCTACCCTTGTTTGGTTGCTTCCTGTTGTAAACTTTCACAACGTCGATAATCGTGTCCACTTGTTTATACCCAAAACCGTAGGATAGGGAGTATATTCATTTAGTCACTCCGTTTGCCACACATCGAAATATCAATTTCCGACTCTACAAAGTATATATATTTCGAATCGTCGTAAAATTCTAAGACGATTTAACGATGTCCGTGTGTCTTTCCGTCCGTCTGTTGTAATCACTCTACAGCCTTCAAAAATTGAGATATTGAACTGAAATTTGGTATGGATACGTTCTTCTGATGCACGCTGGTTCTTGAAAGGGGCCCAATCGGACCACATTTAGATATAGCTGATATATAGACCGATCTCCCGATAAAGGGTCTGAAGACCATAACAGCTTTATTTATTACCCGATTTCGCTGAAATTTAAAATGATGAGTAGTTTTAGGCTTTCAAACATAGGACCCAAATATGGTTCAGTTTGGACTGTATTTAGATATAGCTGCCATATAGACCGATGTCCCGATAAAGGGTCCGAAGACCATAACAGCTTTATATTTTATCCGACTTCTTTGAAATTTGGAACAGTGCGTAGTTTTAAGCCTCCCGACATCTGACTCAAATATAGTACAGATTGAACTATATTTAAATATAGCTGCCATATAGACCGATCTCCCGATAAAGGGTCTGAAGACCATAACAGCTTTATTTATTACCCGATTTCGCTGAAATTTAAAACGGTGAGTAGTTTTAGGCTTTCAAACATAGGACCCAAATATGTTTCAGATCGGAGTATATATATATATATCTGTCATAAAGACCGATCTGCCGATAAAGGGTCTAAAGACCATAACAGCTTTATATTTTATCCGACTTCTCTGAAATTTCGAACAGTGCGTAGTTTTAAGCCTCCCAACATCCGACTCAAATATAGCACAGATCGAACTATATTTAGATATAGCTGCCATATAGACCGATCTCCCGATAAAGGGTCTGTAGCCCATAAAAGCTTTAATTATTAACCGATTTCGCTGAAATTTAAAACAGTGGGTTATTTTAAGCCTCTCGATATGTGACCCAAATTTGGTTCAGTTCGGACTACATTTAGATATGGCTGTCATATAGACCGATATGCCGATAAGGGGTCTGAAGTCAATAAAAGCTTTATTTATTATCCGATTTCGCTGAAATTTGAAACAGTGAGTAGGTTAAGGCCTCCCAACATTCGACCTAAATATGGTTCTGATCGGACTATATTTAGATATAACTGCCATATAGACCGATCTGCCGCTAAGGGGACTGAAGCCTATAAAAAACTTTTCCGATTTCGCTCAAATTTAAAACAGTGAGTTGTTCTGAGCCTCCTGATATCCGACCTTAACATAGTTCAGATCGGGCAAAAAGACCTATATTTTGTTCTATAAAATTGAATAGTGACTTATATATATTACACCACTCAATGTCCGTGCCGAACTTGGGTGCTTAAGTTATCCAATTATCACCCGATTGGCGACAGGGGATTTATATATATCCAAGGTGTTGGGTATCCAAAGTTCGACCCTGTCGACCTTAATGCCTTTTTACTTGTTTGTCTTTTGTTCAGGTTTTCCTGTCATTGTTGGTTAGTTACATTGGTCCACAGTGTAATAAATAGCAGCATTTTATTATTAGTGTATTAAGAAAAAGATTTTAACGATGAAGTTGGCCATTTGTTTGGTTTTTGTTTTTCTATTTTATTTTTCTAATTAAAACACATAAATTAAGAACAAATTATTTATAAACAATGTGATAAACACAAAACACATCTTAATAATAATATTTTTGCATATAGGGGTAGGTATTTTTCCAAAATAATACGCGTAGCTGTCAGTATAATAGTGAAATATTCACTTTCGCTACTTTTTTTTAAATATATTGCACACACTTACTTAAATATCAAAAATATCAGGGGAATTTTGTTGTCTTTTTTTTTGTTTGTATTGGCAAGAATACTATGGCAGGTTTCCAATATGGCTTAGTTTCCCAAATGGAAATCAATCACTATTATTCTCAGCTACACCGATGAATATGAAAAGATCTTGAAATGGATGGATGCAGGTGAAAAATGAATGACATTATATAGACTTTATATGGCATATTAAAAGCATTGACAGGCTATAGCTTAAATATATAAATAAAAATTTGCACACTGAAGGAATGATACACAATACTTAAATTATTTGTATTACCTATGTACTTTTAAATTATTAAATTACAAAACAAAAAGAAACACCTCGACTTGAACTTATTCTAAATTAAAATATTTCAAAAAGAAATGTAATAACGGCATTATCGTAACAATGACTACAATGGTACCTAAAATGCGTAAATAGGTGAGCAATGAATGGATGGACCTTTGCACATTGTGGACAAATGTGCTAGGTGTATTTTTCTTGGTATCGGCTGAAAGTTATAACTTTGAGAAAATTCTATTATGGCAATATTGCTGAAAGGGCATTAAATTGCAGAGCTCCAGCAAAAGCATCTCCAAATCAGCAAGTGATTTGTTGCCGGAGAGTTTAAAGTTGCCCGTCTCACGATTCCTTATCAAATAGGAGCTCTGCACCAGAGAGTGTAATGCTATATTTAAATTATCCAGGGCCAAACAATAGGGATGGACATGCAAATTGTTGGAGTTCTCGAGTAACATAGATTCTATACGCTTTTGTACTCTTACCAAAATTGTTTTGGAAGAAAATTCTTCTAGACTTTCGGCGGAAAGCTGTGCGAAAGAAAACATAAAATTGCTTTTAGATTTATAAGTAAGATTAAATAATTCGCTATATTTACTTTGTTGAGGGTAACTGCTAGTTGATAATAGAGGCATAAAAATGGGGCCAAAGCTGCAAGTACACTTCGACTACATTCATTATGTTTAACTGTTATTGTACCCGTTTTTGAAATGTCCAGCACTCCATAATTTTCTAACAATTTTAAATTTTGTTCAAATTCCTGAAAAGAAAAATTTTGAATTATTAATTAAAAATCAAAATTTGCTTTTATTCTTACTACACAGAGAGCATTTCCTTCATAAATGTAATGATTGGGTTTTATAACCTTTTGTTCATAAATATTATGAAAAGTTTTATTATGATTAATGAAACAAACATAAATATTGTGAAAATTCTTAATGAAAAAAATTTATGAACATGATCGTTTATGAAAAAAGTTCATATATTTATGAAACTTTGTTTCACACATGAAAAGAAAATTTTCATAATATTACAAATTTTTATCATAAATATTAAAATTATGTTTTTGAAATATTTCCACATAGGTATACAATGAAAATTGTCTCATTTATGAAAATTTGATGGGGCAATGTTCCAAGCAAGATATATTCATTTGCAGGTAGCGGCAGTTGCCCAAAAACAAAATATTGAGTGGACCATCTGTCAAAATCAGTGATTAGTAAAACTGTGATTTTGTGCATGTTACTATTGGGTTGCCCAAAAAGTAATTGCGGATTTTTCATATAGTCGGCGTTGACAAATTTTTTCACAGCTTGTGACTCTGTAATTGCATTCTTTCTTCTGTCAGTTATCAGCTGTTACTTTTAGCTTGCTTTAGAAAAAAAGTGTAAAAAAGTATATTTGATTAATGTTCATTCTAAGTTTTATTAAAAATGCATTTACTTTCTTTTAAAAAATCCGCAATTACTTTTTGGACAACCAAATCGCTTTATATGGAAGCTATTTCAGGTTATGGACCAATTTAAACCATACTCAGCACAGTAGTTGGAAGTCATAACAAAACACGCCATGCAAACTTTCAGCCGAATCGGATTATAATTGCGCCCTCTACAGGCTCAAGAAGTCAAGACCCCCGAAATTAGTATACCCCCATCTTATGGTAGAGGGTATAAAAAACACACACACATGCATGCCTACATGCATTTTTTACATTACAACAATGCACAGTTAGATCTTTGTGTAATTCATTCTACGTAAAATCTTGAAGCTATTGGGTGTTTTTAACTTTGCCGTGACGTGAAAAGTGTAAAAAGTAAGGTCACGAACAGCCTTGCAGTGTAAGAAGGAGATTAACGCCATAACGGAGTAAGGGGAAATGAAAGGGCAGACGATTTGGCGGTAAAAGCCAGAGGACTGCCGTCAATAAACTTGGTTAACCCCAAGCCTTTCGGGTCGACGCAGTCCCAGTTAAGGGAGTGGGCGACGAATGCGCATGTAACATTGTGGAACAGCGAAAATATCTGTAGGACGGCGAAAATCCTATGGGGGATCCAGATCGTGAGAAGACGAGGCTATTACTGAAAGGAAGCTATTGGCTATAGCTGTTGGTATCATAACGGGCCACATAGGACTACGAGCTCACTTATGTAAAATCGGTGCGGTAAGTGATAGCATTTGTAGGGCATGCGGGGAAGATGATGAGACGTTGGAGCATTTCCTTTCTCATTGCCCGGCTTTCGCGTCCAACAGATACCGGTACTTAGGTGGAGACACAATTTCAGACATGAACCAACTTAGGGGAGTGGTAATGAAAACAATTAAGGATTTTGTAAGTAGCAGGGAATTCTTAACTTAAAATTTTCTTTTTAGAGATTACTATAGTTTTCAGAGCTCATAACAAGCCGATTTCTGACTTAGGTGTAGGTCCATAGTGGCATGGGGCGGATTAATATCTGCTCCCTCTTTTTAACCTAACCTAACCTTACCTATATCATGTTCTTAACAGGATGCAAAAACTGACATAATACCAGACATGAACCAACTAAGGGGAGAGGGAGAAGATGATGAGATGTTGGAGCATTTTCTATGTCACGGCTTTCGCGGCAAACGGACACGAGTAGTTTGGAGAGGACACAATACCAAAAATAAAACGATTAAGGGGCGTAGTATGGAAAACAGTTAAGGAGTTTGTTAGTAGCACGGAATTCCCAACTTAAAATTTTCTTTTAAGAGGTTACTTAATAGTTTTTAGAGCGCACAACAAGCCGTTTACTGGCTTAGGCGTATATCCAAAGTGGCGTTGGGCGGATTAATAGCTGCACCCTCTTTTCAACTTAACCTTTATCATGTTCTTAACGGGATGCAAAAACTGACATTCAGCGTCATAATCGGACATTCCTACCATTTTTTATCCACTCCTCCAAGCATTGATCATACAAAATTGACAATCTTGAAACATACATACCTCAATTTCACGATTATTAGACGCAATGATGAATTCATGTTTAAAAATCTCATCAAGCTTCTGCACTTGTTTTGATAAATATCCAATGGTTTCTTTATATGAGCCATCGACGGCTCCTTGCCTCTTGGAGGTTTCTTGATCTTTTTGCAATTGCATTGCTGCCATTATTAAATATCCAGGACGGGCAAGCCAAAATAGACAGGGATTTATATATAATTGTAGTGCCATGCTGGGCACTGCCACAGCCATTGTTTGAGGTGTTAGCGCGTGGGCCTTTAGGCGGCTAACATCAATTTCCTGAGCCAATTGATCAACTGGTACTTGAGTGAACTCGAGAAGAGCTTGCTTGAAATTAACAATATTCGAATGTATTTCGACAGTTTCGATAATTTCATGCTTAATACTATTGACATCCGTTGCCATGTGGGCTCCAAGCACTTCGAACATATTCCTAAGCGACACAATGCCGCGTGAGATTTCATCAATGTTAACCGAAGCATCAACATAATATTGACTAGCAAAATATAGACTAATGAGATTAAATGTCGTTATAACTATGCGTCTTTGTTGTTGATAGATTATCTGCAAAGGAAAGTAAGGGGTTAAAAAAAAATTTAAACATATAGCAAGAGTTTTCCTTACCTCTGTTGCCAGGTTTTTCACCAATTCAATTTCCATTTTATTTAACTTCTGCAAATGGGCTCCCAATGTGGATCTTTTCAGTCTGCTGGCTGTGCCCTGCTCGCCAAGGAATTCCCTCACCGAAATTGGTTGGCCAAAGTCCAAATACATTTTGCCAAATCGTTCATCAATGATTTTGAGGGCCTTAAAGAACCCCTTGGTAGATTCCTTGGGCTTGGGAACACCCAAAAGTTCATAAACGAATAACTGCTCTTCCAAGACGCGTTCATAGGACACACTTACTGGAACTATGGTTATATCCGAAACCTCGCCACTGAAAAATGGCAACAGAGCCATAGACAATAGGCCCACCTTGGGAACCAGCGATTTAAAGTTTCGACTGCGCGTGCCTTCAATAAAGAACTCCACACCTATGTGATAGACTCCCACCAATGCATACATATATTCACGAAATACATCCCAGTATAGTTCATCATTCGAAAAAGATCTACGCATGAAAAAAGCACCAGTTTTTCTTAGCATTGTGCCCATAGCAAACATAGAATGAAAATCTAAAACAAATGGCATTGTTGTCTAGCATTCTAGTCAAGTTCAAAAGCAATATGGGTGTTATGCATATGGGCGTCGCTCTTCTACTTACCCATGCCAGCTGCTATTCCAGGTATTTCAATGTCATAATGGAAACATATGTAGGACATCAGTATGAAATCCATGTAGCTGCGATGGCTTGGCAAATACAACACAGGATTCTTTCCCAAACCCTGCTTAATGTGATCCATGCTGGCCTTATTTACGTAGATGCCTTTGCAAATGCGCTTGCCAATTGCTGTTATTGCTATACCACACCAGCGTATTATAGCCAAGTTGCGATCCAAACCAATTTCATCTAAAATGTCACGTACCTGTTGCTCCATCCTTTTGGGCGGACAATTGTGTTTCTGAGCATAATGGTATATCAGCTGTTGCATTTTTTCGCCACGCAATACATGACTCTTCAGCTCTTGTGGATCTAGAATATTATTTAGTTTAAATGCCAGCAAGGGGTTGTATTCTTTGGTCATAACCGGCTCCTTTCCGGGTTCTAAAATATTTTCGAAATTCCTCATATACTCATTGTGACTCTCAGCCATTTTTGCTTATTTTTTAGACACGGCGAATGTAACTGCTGCCTCGCAACTAGAATTAGAGCACAAATATGATTAACAAGCATTTCTAACAGGTAGCATGTGCGTCTATATTTAACAACATTCGTATTTGTACAATCCAAAGCTTATCGGAACCTTCATGGGGGGTAATAAATGATTATGCTTAACTATGCCATGATTAATAAACCCGAAACAATTTTAGTTTTGACATATGTGGGGACTTACCCCTGAAGAATGCTTTTCGATATGGTATATTCGGATGTCGCATACAGTCAAATGTTTACCTTTTTCGACTACGATGATCTAATCTTAATCAACAACAATAACACCACGATGGTGACAAATTAGACCCAGGTGTTTGGGCTATTGTGGCGCATAGGTAGGCATTTCCAACTACGATGCCAAACGCCTTGAGTTCGATCATCAAAAATTTTTCCAGAAGAAGGAAGCCTTTTACCCAAAGCCAATGACATTTACGAATATTTAAGGTTTCTTGGTTTTTTATATTATCAATATATTGACTGCACTCCGAGTTCAGACATCATCAGATTTGAGTATAAAGGGGTGCCTATCATCTACCGGTAGCATTTTTAATTATTTCACTCCTTTGTAGTCGTTATTGGTAAGAGCTACAACAGCAATCCGGAGACAGTTCATGACTTAAACAAGTAAAAAGGCGTTAAGTTCGGCCGGGCCGAACTTTGGATACCCAACACCTCAGGTATATATAGGTAAAACACCTTTCATCAAAATCTAGGGAAAAATGCGTACCTTATGCCCCATAACAGCTATATCGAAATATGTTTCGAGTTGGACGAAATACTTATAAGTACAAGCCATTGTCCAATTGTGTATAACAAAATATTGGTCTTTTAAGTAGCTATATCTAAAAATAAACCGATCTGAACCATATACGACACGGATGTCGAAAAGCCTAACATAGCTCTCTTTTCCATTGAAAAGGACTGAAACTTCAGCATTACTACATAGCTCCCCGATAAGTGCCACTATCTTTTCAGGGGATGCCTGTATTAAGCAGCGTGCTTCACATCGAAACTTTGTCGAACGCACGATCGAAGTCAATGAATTAAATGTATAGGTTTGGGGGGGTAAGTTCTGTAGACTGTTCAATTATACGCATAGAGTTAATGTGGCCGGCACAACAGCATGCTGGCCGAAAACCTGTCCGTTCCTTCCTCAAAATGCTGTCAAGTGCAGTCGCCGTGCAATTACGCCGTGGAAGGAGACTTGCCATTACTTTATTTATTGCGTTTAGCAATGTAATCCGCCTCCAGTTTTAACACTGGATAGGGTCACCCTTCTTTGGGATTGTGACCATGATCCCTGGTCAGAGACTTCCGTTAAATCTAAATTCTTATAAATCAGTTGTAAAATTCTGTGGGGGTTTGTATTTTTGTTATCGATAAATAATGAACACAATCTTACACTTTTAGGAAGCCCGATAAACTATCGTTTGAACAATCTGGCGCATCTCTGCCGAATCAGTCACTGCTACGTCACCACAATTGGCCTATTTTACCGGGTTCAAGGTTGACCACCCTATTGAAGTTTAGATTAATTTGCTTTATTCTAGTTCTGCTGCTACATGGAAATTAGGCTTGGACAATTATTTCACTTTGGTGTGAAATATTTAAGGTGCCTTCCAGGAAATGCCAACGTTTTTGTTTACACAGCGCTATATAAGCGATTCGAATAATAAATTAAGTACATCATTGTTTCTTTTTTATTTGCACATCATATTTTTAGTCAATTCACCTAATAATTAACATTCGCATGTCATCAATTGCACAGAAATCAAAACTACAAGTGTCCAATTCGCTGAAGAATAAATGTGGGCATACATTAGGAATGTTTTATTTTTCTATCACACATTGCATAGTCATAAAAGACTATGAAAAATCACATAGCCATAGTAATGCGCTGCGCTGGATAGAGATATTTGGAAATGTTCCGACCTTGTAAAGTTCATCGTTATTATGAGAAGCGCAGTAAAGCTACTATTTGTTGCAGATAGTGGAATGCTCCATAGAAATATAGGGTAACAGCAATTTTAGTCACGAACAATCAGCGGTATTGACCGAAGAGTCTTTGTGAAAGACCGGGCGGCAAAGGCTCTTTCTTACATACCGAGTCTCTAGATTTGGATATAACCCCATACATATTATAAGTGTGTTCGTCTACTCAAGGATATTCGTGTGGTGGAATATTGTGTCAAGAATAACACAGTGTCCGTAGCCGCCACATGACCAATGAGAAAACTACCTTAACCTCACGACAGTGGTCGCTGCAATTTGGATAGCCACAATGTCCAGAGGCATAATATGTAGCATTAAATTCAGTGCATCAGATGGTGTCGTCCACAGTGCGGCTGTGATGCACAAACAAGCCTTTCTTTGGATCCGTTTAAGTATTGAGCAGTAGGTGGATTTTTGAAGCGCCGTCCACCAGACCACAAAACCATATAGCATAATAGGTCTGACAACTGCAGTATATACCCAATGCATGACACGCGGTCTTAACCCCAAACTTTTCCCAATGGCTCTCTTGGAGGTGTATAGGGCAAGAGTTCTTGCCCTCACAGCTTCAACCAGCGACTTAAGGTTTGAAGGCGGCATCTCTGAATAGTATGCCATATATAGGGAAGTCAGCCAGTAATGAGACTTGTTTATTTCAGGGCTGGCTACTACTAAATCTTCAATGCTTAGCGACGGAAGAAGAAAAACATTTAGACTACCCTTTGCAAGAATACAGGCTCTATGTCTCCCATTCCCCGTACTCTTTGAAAAGTTTAAATCCCGGAATTCTTAGTCTACGTACCATTCTTCCACACATCCATGGTTCCTGGATGAGAACCACGTCAAATCCCCCAGCCATCAGGAAGACGTTTAGTGCCGCCGAAGCGACCTAATAATGTTGGAGATTTATCTGTAGAAACCGGACCAGGATTCAGAACTTTCACCACTATTGTGTTAGCCTCGTCTTCTGACTCCACCAGGAGTTCATCCTCACAAGATGAACTCATGATGAGCTTCCGTACACATCCAGGGGCAGGTGAGAAAGCTGTGGAACTCACTCTTCTTCCTCAGGACACTGGGCACTTGCGGTGTGGACGATTTCTTCTTAGATTCTTCACTAACTGCTGCTGTCGAAGTACTTTCTGAGTTCCGTGCTTCCCCGCTAGCGCGCACTTTGAGCCCAGTCCAACTTATTACCTAGTCCCGTTTCGATGCCATCTCCTCTTTTCTCGATTGTGGCATAGGGATTTTCAGTCTCCTGCAATCCGCCAGACTTTAGCAATGTGGTCGATAGTTCCTCAGGCAAGTGTTCAGCAACAACTGCTGAGTCGTCTCCTGATTCCCAAACGTACCGCTTCTAAGACCTTCAGTTTCAACTTGTTAAATCCGTAGGATACAACCCCTTCAGACTTGTTGAGGTCTGCGAGACAGCCGGAGTTTAGTACGAATACTGCATGTCTCCGGTCACCATCAGCCTCATCCAATCTACCAATGTTCCAGTCGATGGTTGAAAGATTGGAAATACATTTCCTTAGTCTTCCAAGTATTGCTTCAGGATCTGAGGGAATCCTTGGTATCCAAGCATGCACCATTGGTTGAGAAGGAATATCTTGCTTCTTGACTAAATCTAGTGCTGCACCTGGCCAAACCTCACAAATGTTTTTTAGCGCACAACGATACATTTCAATTGATCGTTGATCGCCGAAGGCAATTAGTCTGTATCGGCCTCGATACCAGCCTGCATCGTCACAAACTGAAGGAGACCCAGGAAATTCCGCAAGGACATCGGATTATACTAATGACAGTCCATTGGCTATACAACTCCAATTATTCCTAGGTATGCAGCCCTGTTCTTTTACCTTGTCGACAACTGCCATCACCAAACTGTCCCTTGCGACATTAGCAAAGGTTCTTGGACCTATCTTACTGTAGTTCGCCCTAGTTCTTTTAGGCATGTGATGCCCTCCAGGAGACCGCAGCCTTTTGGCTGACTGCGGTGCAGTTTCCGAATCTAGACGTGTAGTCTTTGGGGTTGCCTGTACAGGAATTCCCAAGCCCAATTTAGGGCATCTCTCTCCCTATCAGTGAGAGTCTTAGCATCATTCGCACCAAGCCTCTCAATAAACCTGAGAGCGATGCGTCTTCTATTATTCCAAACTCTTAAAGTGCGTGTTGGTTTGCCGGGGAAGGCCGATGGCCTAGGCAAATTATAGGTATGCGAGGAAGGAATAGGTTCGGTCTTGTCCTTTAGACTCGAACCAGGAGTCTTCGTCAAAAGTCCCTGCTGAGCCTGGAGCAGCCGCTCCACGAGTCGAGGTTTCAATAGCAGACAACATGCTACGACCAGATACCACCACCGCAGCTGTTGGGTCTTTGGAGTCCATTCTAAACCTACTCCCGGGCTCTAGATATACCGCTCCACTGGAAACAGACGCAGATCATCAACCGCCTAATGGATACCTCTATCGCAGCTATCCTTGAGTGACATACAGTTTTATTCCAAAATAATGACCTATTACGAGTTACAGGAAAATTCTTGCGGAGTGAAATAACAATACGTCCGCTCCACTCAACGGTTCAAACAAGAATGTAACACAAATCAAACATTACAAGAGAAGGATGAATTCAACTCAACAGAAACATAAAATCATAACGGTTTGAATTATTGTTTAAAAATTTAAGAGAAAAGCAGAAATCTCACCACTTTGTCACTTACATCTTTTTGACTTGCAAGTAGCTGTGTCTTAGAAGTAGTTAAGTGGTTATATACTATATAAGCCTATTAAGTGAAGACTTGAAAATCTCCTGCAGTGGTTGGCTGTTATTTTCACAACGTTTTGCAACAAAACAGCCCTATTCTAACCGTGTGTGTGTGTGTGTGTATGTGTATAAGAGTACTTCTATGTGCATTCATCTATTTAAAGCTAATTTTAAATTAAATTTCTTACAAAGTGGGGTCTGGCAAAGGCACACTGTACAATTTTCATGTATACCAGTACGCAAATAAAAAAATAATTAAAATTTAAATAAATACCTAAAAGCGCAATTTAAAGGCTTGGTGTTAATTCTTAAAAAAAATGTATAGGAAACAGATTTTACCAGACAAAATATTTAATAAAAAACTTGTTTAAGTGTAAATAAAAAGTCAGCCGAAGCTAAGTATGCAAATGAAGAATCACTCATTAGGAATACGACTTTAAACAGACTACAACAACTACAGCTTGCTAGTATTTGTTTTTTGAAACGAAACGCATATTAAAACTCAACTTTATATGTAGAGAATTTAAAAAAAAAGCTTTAGGCAAATACCACGCTTCCGGTATTTGAGGTATGTTTATTAAATGTCGGTCTGTCTCCGGCCCTTGTCCAGCAGACAAGGATATTAATTCAAACCAAATTTAGGAGGATATAATTATGTAGTATGTTGTAATCAAAGTTCAACTTGAAGCACTCCGTGTGTTCCAATTATTACTCCTTTAAAACTAATTTTAGTACTGCTCCGGCTGAGCGGTTTAAGTTATAACTTACGCCTTGGAAAACCACCACCTTACCACCCAGTCCAGCAATCTGCACACTTACATATATACATAAGATTTATATAAATTTCAGTCATTCATTATTGATTTAACAAATATTTACACTTCTCCCAAGCAATTGATTTTTTTTCTGTCAACTTAGTGCACATTACATTTTGTATATGTCATATTTCCCAATATATTTCACAAAGATAATTAATTATGGGCTCAAGCAAAGCTAAACACAATTGTCTGTTGTTTTTACAAATATGGAAATTTTACTTTAAAACATTATTAATAATATAAGGATTTCCTTTTTCATTTAACAAAATATTTTACTTTGTGCCCATTACATTCTTGGAATCATGTTAACCATTATCAAACATATTTCAAAAACTTTTAACGAAACACCTTTTTTATATTATTTATGTAATTTCATTTTTTAATATTACCTGTACTAATGTAATAATGTTAAAACTTTATTGATTTTTCGATTTCTTGTAATTTTTATTATTTACTTCCCCGCTGCGTACTGTCTGTCTGTATATATATTGTAGTGTTGCTTGCCATACTAGTAGTGTTGCCATATTAGGGAAAATTTCCCCAAACAGGGGATTTTTTCGTGATTGGGGAAAAAATTCTCATTTGGGGTAGAGGAAAAAAGTAAAGACTAGGGATTTTCTAACAAAACTACACCAACTAGTTCGTGCCATTTTTTATTGTTTGTGTGTAGAATGGTTCCTAACTATAATACATACGTACAACCAAAACTCGTTGACAGATAGTGCACTTCGCGAGAAAAAATTGTACTCAGCTGTTTACGTTACGCTACCTGGTTTTTATGTCATGGGTCATCGAACTAAAGGCTCTATTACACGGCGTGTAATTGTCCTATGACATGTAAAATTTAGCACATTTTGAGTTTACTCAAAATAGCACATGTAATTGTATTCGATTAGAGCGTACTCTATTCATTCTGACAAAAGCTGTGTTCGGGAACTCAAAAATGTGTGCAAATTTGCACATATTTTTACTGGAAGTTTTTTGCCAGCAGAAATTTGAACATTTGTTTTGTAAAGGTCAGCTGTTTTATGAAAAGCAGCCGTTACATGAAAATACAAAAGCTAACACCAAAATGGATCAAAAAGGCAGAGGTAAGTAAAAATATTGTTTATTGATAATTATTAAAGAATATTAAAGGCAGCAGCTAGTGTTCAGGTACAGAAAACTCACCAAATGATGTTGTAATTTTACCTCATTAGAAGATAAGTGCAATATTTGCGGAATTATTTGGAAAATCTTAGAAAATTAAAACATTGTATTCTTCCAAACATCAAAAAAAGAGCAATTATCGGTTTCTTAAGTGTTTTGATGGAATCATCCTCATCGGAGAGTTACGATGAAATCAACGATGAAATTGATTTCAATTTGTTTAGGGGGGAAGATACTGCCATGGGCTTGAGTGGGTCTAGCTGGGCAGTTAAACAAGTGACGCACCGCGCAAATTAGTCTGCCAATTGTGAACGGATAGATATCTTTAATGATAACAAAGTGTCTGTAGCCACCACATGACCAAATAGAAAGCTTCCTTAGCTCAAATCAGTGGTCGTAGCAATTAATCTAGCCGCAATACCCAAAAGCATTAGATGGTTAGTCCCAGGTGCCTTTGTCAGCACTGGAACATGGAGGTCCGACCTGTGTGGTGTTCATTGCTGTCACGAGAAGCTTTGCTGCGAGCTACCGGGCGCATCCACAGGTTGCGGATTTTGTTCATTTGTAAATGGGCCACATCGGTTCAGATTTTGATATAGCTCCCATATGAATTGGTCTTTCGACTTGACGTCTAAACCTCTAGAAACTGCAATATCATCCTATTAGGTTGAAGTGCCAAATATAGTCCAAATCGGTTTACTACCACAGATATAATAGATCCCATATAAACCAAATTAACCTATCTTCCGATTTAATACCTTGAGCCCCTTTAAGCTGCAATTGCTATCGACTGAAATTTCGCACGTAGTGTTTTTTATTACCAAAGACTGGTACTATATTCGCTTTTCGCGATATTTTTCGCCGATTACTTTTTTTAGTAAATAGATTTTTAAACAAAAAAACTTGCTGATTTTATTCAGTAGGACATTTCCTTATCACTTATTGTAAAATTTTAATAAAATTTTTATTTTATCATTGTTTTTTGTGTATTGTTTCAATGAAGTAATCGCGAAAAAGGGTTTTTAATGGTGAAAAACGAACAAAGTACCAGCTATAACAATGACAAAACTAAAATACACCAATCCTTTGGTTGTGGGCATAATAATTTTTTATAAAAATAAAACTCTATCAGTATATATATTTATTAGGGGAAAAACATTTAAATATTGGGTTGCCCAAGAAGTAATTGAGGATTTTTTAAAAGAAAGTAAATGCATTTTTAATAAAACTTAGAATGAACTTTAATCAAATATACTTTTTTACACTTTTTTCTAAAGCATGCTAAAAGTAACAGCTGATAACTGACAGAAGAAAGAATGCAATTACAAGCTTAAAAAAAATTTTTCAACGCCGACTATATGAAAAATCTGCAATTACTTTTTGGGCAATCCAATAGAAGATTTTTTGGGTAAACTTGTTTGGAATTTTTGGGATCTATCTCAAAAAAATCTGGCAACCGTGCATACAAGCCTTTGAAACCATGACATAATGACCAGGTCGTAAGCAGCAAACAGCTGAGTACAATCATGGATGAATTAATAAGGTTGGCTCACTTGCCCAACAACAACGAAATCAACTATACAACCCTGTGGTGATGGTGGCGCAATTTTCCACTAGGCATGGCGAAACAATTAAAGGTGGTCTCATTTGTACAACAACCACAAATCATGTGGTGCAATCCGCCATTTTGGCATCAAGCTGATGGACGGTTTGCCAACACACACAAAGAAATTTGTGTGCGTGAGTGCATGCGTGTGCGTACATGAGGAGAGAATATGTGAGAAAAAAGATGACAACAATGTGAATGCAAACAAAAATGCGACATCTTTATACCGTCAAACCTGGCCGACTGTTAAGTTCGCGTTAACAAAAGGAATGCAAACAAAAATCTGACATCTTAATACCGTCAAACCTGGCCGGATGTTAACAGCTGTTTGCGTGAGATCACCTTATTAAATCCGCCTTGGTAACGTCATAAGCCCTGCTGATAACATTTTCCAATTTCAGAGTTGCATCCAAATACGCTCTTATGTCAAATGGTTTAAGATTTTAAAATTTTCTCATCATTTTGCTTATTTTCCACGTTTTTAATGATTTAATTTATAATTTATATATTTGCAATCACAAATCATTTAAGTTTTTGGCCGCAGTAATGCGAATAAAAACTAGAATGTCAATTTGGCACAGAAGTTTGATATATGGAAATTTTTGCCCCCATTCCCACAGGGGTATATCGTTGTTGTTGGGCAAGTGACATTACCTTCTATAATTGTACCATGGTACAATTAAGAGGTAGTGTCAGGATGCACTTATAAGGTGATAATGGGAACAGCTGAATACAATTTTTTATATATGTTTTGATTTTGCAGTAAATCTAAATGTCAAAGTCTGAATGACACAACTGTTTTCGAAAATCTTAAAAATATGTTCTATTTGATCCGATATTTCACACATTAGCAACAAAACAATGTTATAATTAATTTAAAAAAATGTTACAAACAAACGGCCTGGTTCACCAAACTTAAAGAAACCTTAAAATATGTTTTTTTTTTGACATTTCTATAAAGGAAATCTGTCTAATAAACCTATTTGAAATCTGCATTAAGTTTTGAGAATGCGGCCAAAAATATTTTATGACCCGTGGGAGCTTAACACAAATCTTATCAGCTTTGCAGTCATTTTTACCTTTTCAATCTACCTTGATTCATACCAAGATTTATTCATGTCTCCTCTTCGATGACAGATAGGATACGTCGTTCGTTGTACAAACGAATTCACCCCTCAAATTCATGTAATAATCACAGCTGTTTTAAAGCACAGCTCCCGCTGTTTTCATAAATAAATAGTTCTCCGACAGTCGTGGTGTGCATGAATATTATATTAAGAATGATAAATTGAATTTGTATTCGCACACCAATCTAATCAGGAAACTGTCCAAACCGAAACAAAATTACTGATCATGTTCCGCCAGAGATTTGGTAGTTTTATGGCACTATTAACAAGGGATGTCAATTATGCGGCTAGGAGGTTTCTGTCATCAGCAAATGAAATGATGGATGCTAGATTGCCACAAGAAGACTTGGGTCCCAACTTCTTTGCAAAAAACATAGGTATGCCAAGCTGTCTTCTTGAATTCAATTACAATATAAGTAAATTACGATATTGTAGGTTCTAACTTCATGCGATGGCAGTCAATATTGAAAAAGCATCCTGAATTGAAAACCTTGAGAAGCAAAGATATTATAAATACTAACAGAATATTAGGCAAATTATCATTCACGCTTGAAGACATACTAAGCAAACCTATGATTTTGTATACAAATGAGATGACAATAGAAAACCGCTATATTGTCTTGAAAGAATGTGGGTTTGAAAATATAACCATATCTCTTTTGTCCAAATTTGTATCCGCAATGAATCGAACTATTGCTACCCTCAAGTCACAGAATCACATACCTTTTGAAACAGATGTAGTAGAACGCCTGCGAGGGACATTTACCGATATAGAATTAAAATTGCCCGCAGAATGGGATCAGCAAGTCGAAGAAATACATCTCAAGATATTGCGGCAGCGCATTTTAAATTGTTATCTCCAGCAAAAACTTATGGCAACACCGAGTGATTTGGAAAAGATATGGAAAACCTATGGCCGACTACGCCACAAAAGCTTCTACTCCGTTCAATCGATAGTCGATGTTTTACACAATGAATTGAAATTTTCCAATGAGCGGATTATAAAAAATGGTTTTTTGCTATATGGCGATGCAGAAAATGTGAGACGAATTATAGAAGAGAAACCGAATATTGCTGGACATAATATAAGGGAGTTGTTGTATAAAAGGCCGAAAATTATGATGACATCTTGCGATGCTCTTCTAACTACACTAAAGCACATTAAACATTATGGCATTGGCGAGGATGCCATATTACGTTGCTTGGAAATATTGACTTTGGGACCAGATACCGTTCTAGAACGCTTAAAAGATTTAAACGAAGTAGAAGAGTTTAAAGTATTAAGCACAAATCCAAGGGTACTACGACTTGTTCATTATCAAAATAAAGCTAGACTGAGATTGGATTATTTAAATCAGCTTAAAGTCAGATGTGCTTCGTTACATATTTTATCTTGTGGATCCGAAGCATTTGCCAAGTAAGTGAAAATGGCTTCAAACACTTTTCTTTTTTTTAATTTTACCAATTTGCAGGTTTGCTCGGGATGGTTCCGATAGAACAAAGGGGCGGGATAATGTTGTTTATTTGTCCAAGGTAATGAATAAACCAGAAAATGATCTTAGGAATATATTGTCAAGACATCCGAATTGGTGTCATATACCGGCCACACAAGTAAAAAACTGCTACGAATATTTGTTGGGGAAAACATTTACAACTGAAGATATTTACAACAATATACATCTACTTTTGTATCCCATGTAAGTTATGATTTCCCTATTGAAATAACATGAAATTGATTATTTTGAAATCATTTGTTTTCGCAGCAAACGAATACAAGAAAAATTGAAGCAATTAAGTGATCCAGATTTCTTGCAAGTTCTAAAATTCGATCGCAGCAATAAAAAACTAACTAAAAATGAGAGTCTCACGCTCGTATTGTATCTCATTGAGAGTGAATTTCATTTTACCGGCGATGGCTTATGGACCGAACAGCACACACAGCATGTAGAGAATTTCAATAATTTGCTGCCAGACTTTCCAGAAAGTTTGAACAAAATGTATAAATATGGCTTAAAACCATTAACTTCGGCAACTATATCGTCCAAGCCGCAATCAGATGGAAAAACAAATGAATATGTTTTTAGTTGAGATAAAATTTATAAATAAATGTAAATACTGTTACGTTTTTCGTATTATTTCTTTTAATTTTGTAGAAAATGTAGGTGCTGAATCAATTGCTTGTCTTTGGCTTAAACTTTGAAACATGCACCTTTAATCCCGTTGTCGAAGGCGAAATCGACTGCAGTCGTAGTCGCAGGCGAATTTCAAATTTCATGGTATTCTGTAACTTATTCGCCTTCGACAGTTTGATTATAGAAAAATATTGCGGTAAATAAAAGAATTAATATAAAAGTAGGTTCCGTACTCTTTCAACAAACAGGCGCAATTTAGTTTAGATTGCAATTAACTTATATCGATCGTGTTCGACAAATTTGACAGTCGAATTCAACTTATGTGATATCAAAAAATGTATACCGAATTTTCGTTTTCTTTCTTGTTGTTATAGCCACATTTTCATGTGAAGGTGGCGATCTTCGTCAAGCTTCTGTGTGAGCAAGCTCATTCCGGCCCAAAGGACCAATATTTAGCAGAGTTATTGGCCATATTTAGCAGAGTTTTTGGCCATATATAGCAGAGTTATTGGAATTCATAACAAAACACCTCATGCAAAATTCCAGCTAAATCGGATGAGAATTGCGCGCTCTATTGGCTCAAGAAGTCAAGACCCAAGATCGGTTTATATGGCAGCTATATCAAAACATGGACCGATTTGGCCCATTTACAATCCCAACCGACCTACACTAATAAAAAGTATTTGTGGCAAATTTCAAGCGGCTAGCTTTACTCCTTTGATTATTAGCGTACTTTCGACAGACAGACGGACATGGCTAAATCGACTTAAAATGACATGACGATCAAGAATATATATACATATTCGAGGTGTTACAAACAGAATTATGGTGAAGGGTATAAAAATGTTAAAATATCTTGCCTGGTGAATAACTGTAGGCCATATAATTTTGTGTGAATTCCAACCTGATTTTTATTCGCTTTCATGGTTAATGGTAATGGCTTTATGTTTTATGGAACAATTTTTTAATTTATCCAATATTTCTTTGTAAGCTGGTGATATTGGCTTCTGTACAACTTCATGGTATGTATATTCGGAATCTGTGTCATCATGCTGCAAGGAATTTTAAAATATTATCCAGTTAAGCAAAACTGAATTATATCAAATATGTACTTACATTTAAATTGTAGCTCATATCGGAATCGTAGCCCGATAAATCACCACAAACAACAAAAGGAATCAATGTTTTATTTACTATCGAATCTGTTGCATTCTGTATAACCTTTACATCATCTATCATGGGATTAATCATTTGAGGTATATAGCCTTCGGGACATCTATAATTTTGACAAACGACGAAGGCCTCTATACTGGAGTTTCTGGAGCTAGCTGGTTTAGCAATTGAAACTTTTTCAAAAAATATTTTTAACTGGGAATACAAAAGGCTAGTATCCTTTCCGCGAAATATTTTTGCTACGAAATTCCCTCCAGCCATTAGAACGTGAGTCGTTATACTCAAGGCAGCCAATAAAAGTTGACTTTGTATATATTCATCGATATCATGGAGGCCAGTGACATCTGGTGCTCCATCACATATAACCAGCTGGGCTTTTTGATCTTCACCACCAAAATGATCAATAATAGCTTTAGCCGTTTCGATTTTTGTGATATCACCTTGTATTTGTATAACACCGTCTAAGGGTGCCATTGCCTGTAGGTCAACAGCAATGATTTTCACCTTGTCCTTTTCTTCATTGTTTTTGTAAAGGCATCTGGACAAAACTTGTGACCAACTTCCTGGAGCGGCGCACAAATCAACAGCCCTGGTAACTCCTGCCAATAAAAAGGTATACTAAAGTTATAAAGGCTAATTGCGAAATTGTTAGTTCCCACCATTGAGTATATTAAACTTTTGGTCAATGTGTATTAGCTTGAAAGCACTTCTAGCACGCCACCCTTGCTCCTTGGCAAGGCGATAAAATATATCCCGTTTATCCTTGGAAGTCTTTCCCATTGCCAAAAAGCTAAAAATCAACAAATATGAGAAATAAACAGATTTTGACGTTTCTCTCAGACACGAGATCTGATTGACATAAAGAGAATGGGAAAGTTGCCAAGCCTATTCGTTGAGCATCTCTGCCGAAAATAATACAATCTATTATTTTTTATCCACGATACATATTGGTAAATATTTCAATCAAAGACCATATACGACCAAGACATACGGTCTGAATCTTATTTGTGCGACTTACTAAAAAAGAAGACCAAGCAGTTTTGACATCTTGCAACAAGTCCTAAAATCTTTGATTTCAATAATTAATCAGCTGAGAATATAGCATTACGCTTGGCAACCCTGTTAGTTGTTTTCATTGCCTCTGTCATCGAAAACAACAGCACGTGTACATTCTTCATATTCCCATCATATTAAGCGCTTGGAACTAAAGAAATAAAATCATTTAAAAATGTCTCTGCTAAGAATCAGGTAAATCTAAATTAAATATTATATAGGTTGCTTGACCAATGAGTTGTTTACTTAAAGAAAACCTAAGACCCGTAAAGGTAAAAAGGTGCTATTGGCTAGAGAGCCTCAATTGATAGAAGGCCCCCGCAATATGCTGTTTTTGGATGGTCGCAAGTGTGGAGGAGACGTCAAGTTGTGTATGAAAGATTTGCAGCAGTTAAAAAAACCCCTCATAAAATCATTGAACAGGAACAATGACATTACACCATTTGATGATCCCTCGTCTTTGGAATTGTAAGTATACGCATAGTTGAGAAATATTTGTTTACCGCTTTGTTAATTCCATACATTTCTTTCTATTTCAGTTTAACTCAAAAGAATGACTGTGCCATGTTTGCTTTTGGCTCCACATCAAAAAAGAGACCAAATAATCTGGTTTTGGGACGTATTTTCGAGAATGAAATTCTAGACATGGTTGAGCTGGGTATCAAACGCTATCAGGCAATGACTGAATTTAAAACAGAAAAAATCGGAACATGTGTTAAACCCTGCTTAGTTTTCAATGGGCCAAAATGGTCGCAGGCCGAGGAATTGCGCCGTCTAAAAAACCTTCTTATTGACACATTCCAAAAGGATAAAGTAGAAGCCATACGCCTTCAAGGTATTGAGCATGTTATGAGCTTCACTTGCACTGATGAGATGAACATTTTAATGAGATCTTACAAGATATTACTTAAGAAATCTGGACAGAAAACCCCTAGAATAGAATTGGTCGAAATAGGACCATCAGCCGATTTTTCAATTAGACGTACAAAAATTGCTTCAGAAGATTTGTACAAACAATCACGCAAGCAGCCCAAGGAGCTCAAAGTTAGTAAAAAGAAGAACATTACTCGTGACGAGTTGGGCAATACCCATGGTCGCGTACATTTGGGTAAACAGAATATTGGCAAAATACAGACACGCCGTGTTAAGGGTCTCAAAAAATCGGCAGAAGAAAAGAAATCGGACAGACAAAAGAAAAAGGAACTATTGAAGGCAGCCGCTCAAGAGTTATTGACAAACAATGAATAAACATTAATTGCTAAGAGTAGAGTAAATAAAATGTATTTTATTTGTATTTAAAATTGTGTAAGTTTAATGTATTGCTGCTACTATATTCCGTATGCGCCGTGATCTAGATTCCATAAGAGCTTCTTCCAGTGATTGAATCATGTATTTCAAAGAGTTCAAGTCAGTCTGCACCAGCAAATCTTTTCGATTTCTTCTTTCATCATCGTGGATTTCTACCGCTCTATCGGGCAAGTCCTCCAACAAATCACGATTTTCATTTTTAGGCTCAGTGTGTAAATATAATTTCATGGTAACAAAAACTTGGCTTTGTTTCATTAGGGCTCTGGAAGCCAAGCGAACTTCTAATCTCCATTCCATGTTAACTAAACGATAAGCCCTTATGTTAGCAGTTTTTATAGAGCCTTCTATGAATTTTTTTTTGCTCGTTACAAACTGTGCTAAAATATCAGTAACATCTTCTTTGAATCCTTCCAACTTCATTAGAGGCTCCTTAACACCATTTATATCCGTATTACTTTTTGTCGCCTCAATTAGAATGGAGATTAAAGCCTCAACTATTTGCTGAACTTCATGCGATTGAATTTGCTGATTATACTTTGCCGACAAAGCTTGATAAAATGTCTCCTGAGGAACGGGTCCATTTGAAAGATAGTCGAAAGCAATTTTACACAAGGCTATGACATCTTGTGTTTCACATATCCTTAAGGGTGCCAAATGGGCCTTTTCCAGATTTTTTATAACAAAAGGCATTTTTTTGACTTTTATGAAAAGTAAAATTCGATAAAAACAAACAAAGCTAACAGCTGTTCATTTTTAGGTAACGGCTTATTTACTGACGCAGTCCAATTAGTTTGTGGCACAAAAGAATCAGTGTTATGTATTAACGTAATGTATGGTAATAAATTACTGTAATTTTGTGTAATTAAACCACGTTTACACTATAGCCCAAATCCATTTAATTTTAGATAATCTTCAAATCACGTTCACACTACGATTATTTTAAAATCCCGTTTCCATTGCTCTTTAAATCCGGATTTAATGGCTCGATCATCTATTTTCCTTTTATAAAATCAGCTGACGAAATCATTAAATCCGGATTTAATGAGAAGAGTAAACGGTGTTTAAGTGATTTGTATATATCAACACAAGGCTGATTTCGAAGGTGTCTCATACGAACAGCTGTTAACAGCAGGCCAGGATTGACAGTATAAAGATGTCAGATTTTTTTAACATGGTTTTAAGCAAATGTTTTTTAAGTTGCAAAAAATTTCAACAAAATATCTTCATTACGGCAAATTGTCTGCACCAACACAATCATCTCATCATATTGCACTAGGATTAATTGTGCCATATTTCATTTACAATTTTTTCCTATATGAAGGAACCCAAAAAGTCAAAAATTAAAAAAGAACTAGTTCCCCTTTGAAGAACGGAACTAAATGGATCGATCGCTAAAATGAACTAACTTTACCACTTTTATAGATAAGTGAAAAATTATCTGAAATATTTTTGTTAGCTTTTCCAATAACTCAAATACCCAATTCATGGTACTCAATTCTTAGTAGGTGGTGCGAAACATCAAATCGTCTGAAGACGACATTAGTTTGTGCGTATTGATGAGGGCATACCTACACACATACATACACAACAAATTTGACATCTGCTAACAGTGTAAACAAACTCTTTAATATTTTAATAATAATAATAAAAACAAAATAAATTAAAGTATGGACCTGGATAGTCCTGATGTGGAAAAGGAGTTTCCGGGCCTATATGAAGGCTCAGAGGGCAGTGGTAAATCGAAGAAAATTAAAGAAGAGAGCGACTGTAAGCCCTTTCTAAGAGTTTGGCAAAAGAGATTGTAACACACCTTTTTGTGTACTCATTAATAGATAGCGAAGGGGATCATGACAAGGTAAGCAAGAAGGATCTTCTAATTGGACGTCGTAAGGACAAAAAGGATAAGAGCAAAGACAGAGGTTATGCTGCTCTGGAGGGAGAGAGCTCTCCCGAGGAGGTCGATGCAAAGTATGTTACAGTTCATCATTCGTATTGAAATGCCTGTAATGCATGTACGTTTATTTCAGAAGTCCTTCCAAATCGAAGAAATCCAAAACATTTAAGTTTACATCCTCAAAAAGTAAAGAAAAGAGAGAAAAGTCACGTGATAGTGCAAAGGATGATGACAAGCAGAAGGATAAATCGGACAAAGAAAAACATGCTGACAAGGACAAGGAGCATAAAAAGAAGGACAAAGAAAAAAAGGACAAAAAAGAAAAATCCAAGGATAAGGAAAAAGACAAAGATCGCAAAGAGAAGAAGGATAAGACAAAACAACAATCTAGCATAAGTTGTGACGAAGTTTTGGAGCTGTGTTCCCCAGTGTTTGGGGTTTCAGTTTGTCTGGCAACCGAACGCAGCCGTTGCCATGATGGTCTGGATTTGCCCTTGGTGGTTCGTGATTGTATAGACTATCTACAGGAATATGCTTTAAAAAACGAACAAATATACCGGGTGGAGCCGGTAAAAACCAGGCTGCTTCACTTCAAACGTTTATACAACAATCGTGAAAGACAGCCGGAAACTGATGAATTGGATGTAGCAACTGCTTGTGGGCTATTGAAATTATTTCTAAAGTAATGACCATTTATTTACCATAATTTTTGCGAAGTTATAATAATTTTTATATATGTACTTATTTATTTTTGTATATAGAGAACTGCCGGAGCCTGTGTTAACCACAGAATTAATGGCCAGATTCGAGGAAGTAGCAGCCCATCCTAAGGTCACAAAACAGCAAGAGGATATTACCCAACTCTTGGAACAACTACCAAAATGCAATAAAATTTTATTGTCTTGGATTTTGCTGCATTTCGACTCAGTTATACAGAATGAGAAAAGCAATAAAATGAATGCCCAATCGTTGGCAATGCTTTTGAGTCCACCTCTACAAATGTCTCATCGGTTATTAGTAACTTTGCTGTGTCACTGCCCTTCATTATTTCCCGATGTAAAACTTGTCAAGTAAGTTTGAGTCATATTTATGAGGAGAAGTTTATTAAACTCAATGCATCTCAAAACTTAACGGCTAAAGTGCAATGACTTGGGCTTTAGGAATGTTGTTTTTTGAAAGAGTGCTTTGATTGGCTCGGGAGGCTGCCGCACAATCAAAACAACTTAGAGCGGATGCGTACTTTTGCGTAGGAAGGACTCACATGAAAACTAAGCAAACAATTTTTGATGTTATTGTTGTAGCAGTTTGTTCGTCGTCTGCTTGATTCTGTTGAGTGTCAAGACCTAGGAACTCTACGACTAGGATAGGGTGCGTCCACAGGGATCGACTCAGACCCAAATCCCTTTGGACGCACCCCATCTTAGTCGCAGATTTCCTGGGTCTTGACACTCAGCAGAATCAAGCAGACGAAAGATAGACCACAACGAACTGCTACAACAACAACAAAAATTGAAGACAACACGGCAGCCTGCTGGACTTGTTTTCAACGCTATCAGGGTTTTAGTTTCGCCTTGTAGGTGTGTGGTGTTCTAACAAAATTGGAGCATGGTTGAAAGTTTTCGTTAGGCCAATTGTCAAAAATGCTGCACTGCTCATTTGAGTGCTCAAGGACAAAACCAGGAGCTTAGCCAAGAACCCTGTAAACTACTGTTTAGACTTCCATGTATCGATTTCGCCCGCTCAATAAAAACAAACTGGCACATTTTTTCAGTTCAATCACTTTCACTTCGCCGAATGTGACATTCGAATCCCGGAAGAAGAAACGATAAGACATCAATCCCTTTGGCCAAAGTAACAGTGACTGATAGGTAAAGATCCGCCAGGTTAGGCAACTGTTTGTCGAGCATTCCGAGAATATTTGGGCGAGAAGAGGCGATAAGGCCGTTCATCATAATCTTCTGTAATTGAAGTAAGAAACGCCAGCTTCATTGCAAAATCTAAATCAAGGCATCAACCCCTTTGGGCAATGTAACAGTGATTGATAAGTAAAAATGCGCCAGGATAGGGCCGTCGGCCAACATCATAATCTACTGCAAATGAATTTAGAAATATCAGCTTCATT
This sequence comes from Stomoxys calcitrans, assembly GCF_963082655.1. Lineage (NCBI taxonomy): Eukaryota > Metazoa > Arthropoda > Insecta > Diptera > Muscidae > Stomoxys > Stomoxys calcitrans. The sequence continues at coordinate 216,884,349 of NC_081553.1, forward strand.
ACAAAATCTAAATCAAGGCTCTGGGCTCAGACAAAATTTCGATACTGAGGCCTGAGCTACTATTACACGATAAGACTTGTCATATGTAATTTGAAAAATACCAACTCTGGAGGCCATGGTGGTACAGAGGTCAGCATGTCTGCCTATGACGCTAAACGCCTGAGTTCGAATCTTGGCGAGAAGATAAGAAAAAATTTCCTGCGGTGGTTATCCACTCCTAAAGCTGGTACCAAAGAGGTGTCCGCAGCAGCCGTTCGGACTCGACTAAAAAAAGGAAGCCCTTATCATTGAGCTTAAAGCTGAATCGTACTGCACTCATTGATATGTGAGAAGTTTGGCTCTGTTCCATAGTCGAATGTTCAGGGGCAAAATTTGCATTTTGCAAGACCTCTTGAAACGGTATAACTATGACCTCCACACAGCTTAAAACTTTGAGCTACGATCTGTGTGGCATTATCAGACTTACATGCTCTCCTCATACGTTTCAAGTGTACAGAGGTGTTATAGGTCTGAGCTGCACGGAATGCTGTTCCATACTAACCAATAATGCATATGATTCCATCAAACGAAACAGTACCAATTTTTCGGTTATCCCATGATTCCAGCACGTATCAGTAGCATACGGAGTATGTTTCTCCCAATTGTACTGAATACTACTCTTTGTTTCTTATTACGTTCTAATTTAATTTTTTAAGAAACACTTGTTAAAACATTTTGCTTTGTATGCAGTGAGATAATGAAAAAAAAAAATCCTAGTACAAATAGATGATACACCACAACTAATGCACTGATAATTTGTCTTATGCCCACCCTAGGAATAATTAGATACATATATTATTTTAAGATAAAACCACATAGTAAGATAAGAATGTAATTATGCAGCCAGCAACAATTATAACTTATCAACATGATCACAATAAAGCAAGAAAAACGTAACCGCTTTGCGGGCATAGTAAACTTTTTAGTCAAGTACTGAATTTGTATAAATCTTAGTTTGAAGTGATTTGAGTAACCACAATCTCTTTCGTTTCTATGTAGATACGTTCCTCCCCTGACGTCATCAAGTCCGAAACTTCCCGATACCCCAGAAGAAATACAAAAGGAGTTATGCAAACAGGAAAGTTTATTAAACCAAATACACTCCGAAATGAATGCCGGCTTTGTGTCCAAAAAGCGCGAAGAACAACTTTGGGAAGTGCAACGCATTATAACACAACTAAAGCGCAAGTTAAAAGCCTTTGAAAAGAAAAGCGAAAAATCTGTTGACGAGCCAGAAAGTAGCAATGACGTCACAGATTCCATTTCGGCGGCAACAAAAACAAAGATCAACAATAACAAACCATCAAGCGAGCTACAGCAAAAGGGTCTTACAGTGGAGACAAACGACAAAGATAAATCTCCCAAAGTGAACAAGGACGCTAGCATAACATCAGACGAAACTAAAATTCTGGAGGAAACCTCCGATGGTTTATACATTGAGGATGGCCTACTAATGGTCTCCAAAACGCATCCAGATTATAACACTCTGCTAAGATTACAATTGGAAAATCAAGAATTACAATTGTGGAAATCGCAACTGCAAGCGCGTATCGAAAGAGAAAGGGCTGAAATTTTGCATTTAAAACAATTGCAACAACAACAAATGAAAAATAAATCGAGTTCGGTTAGCCAAGAAAAGGTCACATCACCAGTTCAGGGAACTGATGACTATGAGCGCATGGTTGAGAATTTTCTACGAGAAAATGCTCTGCTAGAGAACAAAAAGCAAATGTTGGCCAATGCCATCTTTGAGGAACACAAACAATGCATAGCGCTACAAGTGGAATTGGCCATGCAAAAGTATTACAACACCTAGACGATATGCTAATAATTCACAATTTACTACGTATTCCAAACATTTGAATATGCTACCTGCACAGTGCACCTTTAACCAGCTTTAATACTCACCCTATATACATATATAGAAATATACTAATTTCCCATTATTTGATAATTTCATGTTGCTACAAATTAAATCCACAAACATCCTAACGTCGAACAAAAATGTAATTAATTTAAAAAAAATTCTTTTATTGCAAATGGAAATTTGTTTTTAAAAAATAAACGAAATTAGATATATTGGGTTGCCCAAAAAGTAATTGCGGATTTTTCATATAGTCGGCGTTGACAAATTTTTTCACAGCTTGTGACTCTGTAATTGCATTCTTTCTTCTGTCAGTTATCAGCTGTTACTTTTAGTTTGCTTTAGAAAAAAAGTGTAAAAAAAGTATATTTGATTAAAGTTCATTCTAAGTTTTATTAAAAATGCATTTACTTTCTTTTAAAAAATCCGCAATTACTTTTTGGGCAACCCAATATTAATAGAAAAACATTAAAATGCTAAAGGAAAGGAAAGGTGCCCATGACACCCTTGTCAAATATCACCTATTTTAGCAATTGGACCACTTATCAACCTTTCGTAGCTTTATAGGGTGAGGTGATCCCACAAATAGGACCCAGACTCCTAATATATAAATTTTGGTTATAGAAATGTTGCCCATAAATCTGCTAAAAAATGTTGTACTACCAATGTACCAAACGTCTGGACGTTGGGTCGAATCGAGGAGCGAACATCGATTAGTATCATGAAGATTGCCCTCTTCTTAGCATCACGAGAAGAGTGAAATCGACTGATACAATTGTATGAAGACATCACTCCTTGGTCCGATGATCAAACGGAAACCATTGTACAGTCCACAGAAAAATGCTCAAAAGTAGCACATGACATACAGACCAGTCAGAAGCTATGCTCCAAGTGAGAGAAAAGTGAAGGGAGGTAATTAGAAAATATGCAAGCTGAAGAGAGAAATGGAAAGACCTGAGGGTGAGGTAATTGAGATGTTCTGGGTTCAGAATGTAGTCGTAGGTAAGAACTTATTCTCGTACAGAGGCAGCTTCTGGAACCCAAATACTGAATGTATATTGCTTGCATAGAATGGAGTTAGCGTATCAGTAAACCAGCCGATGAACAACAAGGCAGCAGGCGCCGATTGGTTACCAGCTAAACTATGTAAGACCAGATGCGACATGCTGATGAGGCATATACACGTTAGCTGATCTGCCCAATATGACTAGAAGAATGCATATCCGATGATTGACTCATCAGCGTACTGTGTTCGGCATACAGGAATTAAGACAAGACAGTATATGCCAACTATATACAGAGGAATATGTCTATTTTCAGTCGCATAAAATCAACGAGGCAATTAGGGATTTTAAGGCATAAAACAAACCATTACAATAGGCCACAGACTGAAAAAGGCAGAGGAAGTGTGTACAAACGTACGTAACCATTGTCTAAATTCGCATACTAAATCGATTAAACCATACCCGTGTTGTTGTAGCAGTGTGTTGTGTTCTTTATTTCGTCTGCTTGATTCCGTTGAGTATCCAGATCCAGGAACTTTGCGACTAAAATGGGGTGCGTCCAGAGGTATCTGAATCTGAGGCGTCTGGGTTTGGCTCGGCATACATCCTGTACTTCGTGGCATCTATCCTTGTGCTGTCGAAGTTGAGGCAGTTGCCTGATCGTAATCGAGCCACAACTACTCTAGTTTGCCGGGGTAGATCAATTTCTTCAGCTGTAATGGAAGGCAGTGCAATTTATCGCCAGGGGCTCCCGCCTCAGTGTACAACACACTGCTACAACAATATATAAGCATTTCACAACATATTCCACTCACTTTGTATGACACAAGTGAGTGACTCGACTCACTCAAACACCTGATTTTCTGTATGAAATCAGGTGGTTTTGATTATATAACTAGCCGAACCGGGCCCGCTCCGCTGCGCATTCATTAAATCTCTAATATCTTTTTAGGGTGGGGATACTTCGCCCTGAATGCGGATATCGAATTCGTGCCATTGTAGCCTATGACGCTGAACGCGTTCGAATCCTGGCGAGAACATCGGACAAAGCGGCGTTTATCCCCTCTTAATGTTGGCAACATTTGCCAGGTACAATGCCATGCATGGTTATTTACAAAATTTTCCCCAAAGAGGTGTCGCACTGCAGGACGCAGTTCGGACTCGGCTATAAAAAAGGTCCCTTATCATTGGGTTGAAACTTGTATCGGAAAGCACTCGTTGATGTGTTAGAATGTGCCCCTTCTCGATTTCTGGTGGTAATGTTCTCATCACGCTGAGTACTTGAACCCAATTTATGGTCTCCAATTTCTTTCATTTAATACCCTTATTGTGCTCATCGGACCACTTTGAGATATGGGTGGCGTATTTAGGGTAAGGGGTAGGGTCCGCCCCACCCGATATCTAAAATTTATATAGCCTATGTTTCCTTCCAGACAAACGTTTATAATCTATGAAAATTTTAAGAAAATCGGTTCAGTCAAGTATCATACCGTCAAAATAGGTCTAATGGCGTCGTTGAAGGGTGGCGTGACCCCCTATACTTCGATCTGATTTTGTATGCCAGATTCGAAATCTACTCCGGAATACCTTTCATTTGAGCCCCATATTGAAATGAACGTCCAATATGTCTGTTTGGGGGGTTTTGGGGTTGGGGCGGCCCGATGGGTACTTAGACTCAAATTTTAATGCCATATTCGTATTCTAGCCTCCAATACCTTTCATTTGATACCTATATTTTTCCGATCGGTCCACTTTTGATTTTGGGTTGTGTTTTTGGCACAAGAGGGACGGACCCCCTTCTGATACCGACAAATTATATAGCTTATGTTTCCTTCCAGACCAACCTAGACAATATGCGAAAATTTCGAGAAAATTGGTTCTGCCGTTTTTCAGTCTATAGGGAACAAACAAACCGAGCCCCAAATATCCGTAATCGGCTAATGTACCCATTTTGGGCGTTTTTGTGGAGGTGGGGTGACCCCATATACTTCGACATGAATTTGTATGCCAGTTTCGTTATCTACTCCCGCATACTTTTCATTTGATACCCATTTTGTCCTTATCGGTCCACTTTCTATTTTGGGGTAACGGTGGAGGGTCCGCCGCCTTCCGTTATCAATAAATTATAAAGCCTATTCCTACTTCCCGACCATACTCGTAATCTACTCCCGCATACCTTTCATTCGAGTCCCATATTGTCATGATCGTCAAATAAACCTATTTTAGGGGGTTTTGGGACTGGGGCGGCCCCCCAGATACTTGGACCCAACTTTTATTATGAAATACATACTCTTAAAAACCTTTCATTTGAATGCCATATTGTCCCGATCGGTCCACTTTTTTTTTGGTAGTACTTCTGGGGTAAGGGGAAGGGTCCGCCACCCTTCCATTATCAAACTATTATATAGCCTATGTTTCCTTTCAGACCAAACTACATAATCTGTGAAAATTTTAAGGTAATCGGTTCAGCCGTTTTTGAGTCTATACGGAACAAACAAACAAAACGATAAAAAACAAACATACAAACAAACATAAATTAAATTTTATTTATAAGAAGATATTAATCCACTACTACCGTTATACCACACCACAGTTATGCCAGACTGCACTTATACCACGATACAGTTATACCATTAAAATTCACATACTCTTATTTAAAAAAGTTGGGAAATCTTGTTGTATGTGATATCATTAAATAAATAAAGATACTAAAGATAAATTAAACGAAATTGTGAACTTTTATTTATTATTAAAAATGGAGTCATTTATTAAATGTTTTATTGTCTTTTTTTAAGACATTTTTTTAATTTCAAAACCATGTAAAATGTATAAAAATATATACCACCTTTGCATCACTTAAAATTATAATTTCATGTATAATACCATTGATTTATAAAGTTGAAAATGTTTATATTTTAGTCCAGCCTCCGAATTTGCGTTCCAATTCTTCAGCCACAGCTAGACACAGTCGATCGTTCATATCGTTTGCCACCACTTGTATGCCCAAAGGTAAACCGTTTGAGTCTAAACCCATTGGAACTTGGGTGACTGGATTGTGTAGAACATTGAAAATTGAAAAATAGCTAAAGTCCAAAAACTTAAACAGAGGATAGTAGTGGAATGGCGCAGTGCGTGGAGAACTGTGATAGAAAAGAACACCGTCTGAACCCAACATATCCTGCAATGCTTTCTTGCATTCGGTTGTAGCGTTTCTCATCATTTCTTCCTTTTCCTTGGGCAATAGACTATCGACGAGCGAGTAAATAGCAGCCATAGTAAAATCACTTTGCCCTATTAGCTTCTTAAACAGCTCCACAAAAGGATTGAGATCAACTCCATTGCCCAAAAGTTTGTTAAAGTTTGCAGGTTCTTGGGTCATCCAATATCTCCACATCTTATGGCTTAATTCAAGATTGGGAAGTTTTGCCAATTTGACTTCTTCGCCGGTGATACTTTCGAAATGCTTGCGTACCTTGTTCATAACCATCTGAGTTTCTTGGTTTACAGGATTGCATTGTTTCATGTTGTTCGAAGGAATGTAGAAGTAACGGATTTTCTTTAAATCAACTGGTTGAGATAGTTTAAGAGTATCGGCCATTTTTGGACCAGTTAAGACTTTAAACATGGGTAGAAGATCACAGGCATAACGTGTCATGGGACCCAGAGATACCATGGTATTCTCTTCCTTGCCCGTGCGGAATGTGCAGCCCTTCATGTTTACAGTCTTTTGGCTGGCTTTATGGCCAAAGATGCCACAATTAAATGAAGGAATTCTTATTGAACCTCCTATATCTGTTCCTATTCCAAAAGCCGTGCAACAGGAAGCTATAAGGGCAGCTTCGCCACCGCTCGAACCACCCACAGAGCGTCTAAGATCGTAGGGATTGTTGGTTATTCCGGTAAGCATATTTCGACTCTCTATCCATTTGTTCACTTCGGGCACATTACTGGTGGCTATGATAATGGCACCGCTTTCTTTCATTAATTTCACACACTCCGCATCTTCCGGGGCTTTTTCATTTTTTCTAGATATTAAACCCAAAGTATGCAATTTACCTTTAACTGCTGTACTGTCTTTTGTGGTAAATGGTACACCCAGAAAGGGCTTTTGCTGCAATTCTTCTTCGGTAAATAGGCCACTGTCTAGTTTTCGGTCAATCTCCTCAGCCTCTTTCAAAGCTTCGGCCTCAAAAGGTCCATCTACAACAGCATTAATTTGGGGAATACCAACTGCTCTTATGCGATCGCAATAAGATTTGACCACATCATAGGCTTTTATTTTCCGTTGCCTAATTAAGTTGGCTAACTCAACAGCACTCTTTTCAATAACTGCTTTCTCAGCATTTGTGGTAGGAGTACATACTTTTTTCGGTCCCCAGTACCAACCCAAGGCAAATTCCAATAATTGATCAACAATTATGTGAATCAAATTCAGTAGAGCTGTTAATAACTTATTTTCAGCCATTTTGTAAGGTTTTCCAAATCTGACTGCTGCTTTCTAGTGCACTTTAGACTTGTTTCTGTGACAATGGCCAAAAAGACAAAATCATCAAAAAAAAACAAAATCATCAAAATTCAATTCCACAATGCTCTCCACAGGTGAGAGCATTGGTTTTGAAGAAAGTAAATAAAATATTCCCTATGTAGAGTTTACACGGCACATAATGATGCCTAATCATTATAAATGTGTTGGTGAAATTAAATGTTTATGAGTCACATGTCGATGAATACCGTCAGCCGATATACAATCAATAATTGACACATATAAGTTGAACAATATGATGTGTGCGAAATAAAGTAAAGAAAGAGAATCGATGTATAATTTTTGCGAAATACGTTAGATGTAATGTGTACATTCGGCATTATTTTGATTTGAGTATTTGTATATGAAATAGTATGTGCGGAGCAAACGTAACGACTGCCTACATATAAAGACAAATTTAAAAGGTAGGAGCAGTTGGCAAACAATACAAAATCGCAATCCCAAATCAGCCGGTTCTACGCACCGGTTTTACCTGATGGAACCCTCATCGGCAAGGGCTTCCGCCTCAGTGTACGTGTTCGTCTTTTTTCGTTATGGGAGAGGCACATTCCGAGTGCCTTCTCCGCAAGCTTCTGGTCCGTGCCGGGATTGAAAAGAACCCCGAACCCTGGTTCTGTTCAGTTTGCCAGAACCGCCTCCATTATCGGTCGGTGTTGGTGAGGTGTAACAGCATGGAGTGGGAACATTTCCGATCTTGCTCTGGCCTTACTCCAAACGTCGTCGTCTTCTGCGTCCTCGTCGTCGGACTATGCATAGCACAACAACAGCTTTGGATGCCATCACCGTACAGATTTGCCGTGTCTTCAATCAGCCCAGGCCATGTGATAGGACGGTCCTCGTGCCACTGGACCTATCGAAGGCATTCGACACGGTCAGCCATGCCAAATTTTTTGAGGAAATCGCCAACACGTCCCTCTAGCCAGGCCTGAAACGCTGGGTAGCGAATTATCTGTGTGGTCGCCAGTCATTTGTGGAATTTAGGGGTAAGAAGTCGAAGCACCGTAGAGTGAAAGAGGGATCTCCCCAAGGTGCGGTGATATCTCCGGCACTGTTTAACCTCCTTAACCTTTAATCCTCCATTCCACCCCCTCCAGACGGCATAGAGATCGTTTCATATGCATTTGATGGTACGATCATGACATCAGGAACGCACCCATTGTTGACATCTGCGATAGGTCGAACGGCAACCTCGACGAACTTGCCTCATATTGCGCTGCAAAAAATCTGAATCTTCAGCCACATTGTTTACTACAAGTTCGCGTGAGGTGAATACTGAGCTGACTGTGATGGAGAAATGATTCCGACCATCAAGTGTGCCAAAATATTTGGCCTCACATATGACAGCTCTTACACAGTCTCCCCACATGCCACAGCAATTTGCGATAAAGTCAAAAGTAGAAACAAGGTCCTCAAGTCACTTGCTGGTAGTACCTGGGGTGCAGACAAAGAAACCTTGTTGACCACGTACAAAGCAATTGGCCGGTCTGTGGTAAATTATACAGCGCCAGTGTGGTCTCGTCAACTTTGTGACTCGCAGTGGAATAATATTCAGACCTGTTAGAATGCCGCCCTCCGAACTGCTACGGGCTGTCTCCCCAGTTCTCATGCAGACCACATCCATCAGGAGGCAAATATCCTATCAGTGCGAAGACATATCTACATGCTGCCCAAGCAATACCTTTTGGGCTGTTATCGCAGAGACCATCCAAATCATCATCTTGTGGATAGATATCCACCGATCAGAAGCCTAAAGGTAGTTCAGCGCTACAAGAGAGAACCTCTAGATCAAGCGGCATATCAAGCAGGTCTAGACAACATTCATGTTGTTAATTTCCACAACAACAACAATAAAAAAAAAAAATCGAGTGCACTTTCTGTCAAAATCAGTGATTAGTCCAACTCTGATTTTGAGAACATTTAGCACCATATTTCTTTGCTTGTGTGTGCTGCGGTTCTTAACCATAAAGCACACACACAACCGAACGTTATGAAGTCTCGTTGACAGATAGTTTACTCAGCTGTTGCTTGCACTACCTGGGTAAATTTGTCTTGCTACATATGCAGCTATATCCGTACTGTCGTGCGGTAACTGTTGTACGATCCGTTTTACTAATCAAACGCCGTATGTCATTCGAGATTAGTGATTCGTAAGCTAAAGATTTCTGTAAATTTGTTTTCCATTAAAAGTTTTTAAAATTACAACAAAATTTAACTTTTAGTGTATTTAAATTTAAAATTTAACTTTTAGTGTATATCTACGCGCCATAGATATGGCACCCGACCTATTGGGTGGATGGATACACAATTTCACTGTAACGGATACAGATCAAACATCTGGCTTTACATTATATAAAATTACTTCCATTGTAAGTGTTTTGATAAAATAAAATACTCCTTTCTTCATGTGCATAAATCATTTTTATTCAAAGGTTTTTCCAAGATCTAAACCACAGGCCTTAACACAGTTGGTGGTTTGGAGGCGTTTTCACGATATTAAGAAACTTCATAGAGAACTTAAAAGGAGACATAAGAGCCTTTGCTTGCCCGGATTTATACCGGAACCCATAGACTGTTCGTTTTTCAAGAGATTTGATCGCGATGTTATACAAAAACGCAAAGTTTACATCCTCTCACTTTTGGATTTTGCTGCCCAACATCCGCAGCTCTATAAATCGCATAGCTTTGCTCAATTTTTCAATGAAACAACGCCCCAAAATAAAATACAGAAATTAGTCGGGAAGGCAGCTCGTTTTGGCAGAAAATTAGAAATAGAACAATATGATGAAATTGATGGCGAAAAGTCGAAATTCAATTCATTGTGTGATACATCGATACACGACGATGATAATGCAACAGAGGGGAATGAAAAACAAGAGGTGGCGGGCAATGAAAAGGTATCCGCTGATAGCGAAAACGACTCCAGCACCAATGTACCAGTAAAATACAACTTGCGTTTCTTGACCCCCATGGCTTCTGTTGAAAGCGAAGATAGCGATGACTATATTTATGAAGCGGCTTTAGAATTCTCGCAGGCTGTTCAAGCAGAAGCCAACCTAGATTATAATGATGCTTATTCACGTTACAAAGCTGGTGTTGATATACTTTTGAAAGGTTGCAAAGATGATCAGAATGACGACAGGGTTTATATTGCACGAGCAAAAATTGCAAAGTATTTAGCAAGAGCAGAAGATATATATGACCGATTTCTAAGGTCGTCACACAGATCGTTTGCCTCAACAGTATCAGCATCCAATTTTCAATTAGCCATAGATGTGTCTGGCAATACCAATTCAGATTCATCGGGATTATACCTTGAGCGACCATGGAATCACATGGCAAAGTATAAAGTCAAATCCTTGTTAAGCAACAAAGTATTATTGGTATCATCTACAGAACCCCTGAAACCAATTTACGTTATGAAAGGCGTAGAAAAACCATCCAGCAACTCGCCTACCCAGACCGTATTCCTCCCGCAGCATGTTCCTTATATGGTGGATCTTTTTGCATTTTTCCAATCTGAACAAAAAATATTTCTGTTACTTCAGTTTGCATCAGGTGGCAAACTGATAGAACACCTACATTCCTTACAAAAAAGTGCAGTCGAAGTGAAACCTGAACAGGGGGAAGATAGAAAATCTTGTGACATGCAGTTACATTCCTCAGAGGACAACGTTAAACAACTAATTGACTCTTCCAAGCAATTAATAGAATCAGTTTCGAATACATTGAATGAAACAAACTCCCAAACATTGTACTCACTTAGAGCCAAACAAAGAGATCTTAAGAAATGGTCGCAACAACTGCTTGTGGCAATACATTCATTGCATGAGAAGAGTGTTATATTATGGTGGGCAAAACAAAGCATTAACAATTTGTATGTCATATAATTAATATGAATATTTGAAATTTCAGCGATCTTCATATAGACAATTTGTTGCTGGACGAAAGTGATAATTTAAGGCTAACATATTTTTATCAAAATGAAGGAATCTCATCGGACAGTTGCATACACAAAGCATTAAGTCCCAAAGCTATGGAAAATCATTTTGTTGCCCCTGAACGGCCATTGTCATTGCGATCGGATTGGTGGAGTTATGGCGTTATATTGTACGAGTTGTTTGTGGGGCTGGTAAGTGATGTGTTTTTTGTTTTAGATGTTAGACGAAAAAATAGATAAAAAAATGTTAAAAAAGATCCCGGAGGAGTAGTGGTTACTGACGTGATAAGGGAAATCGGAATGTACAAATTTCCTTTACTCGAATACATTATACACATTTTTCATATGTTATTACAATTAAAAAATGAAGAGAACATTTGAGCCCCCGTATGTCACAATGTGCACGGAATCACTCTGCCCATTTTCCAGATATTGGGAACTATAAGAGTGTTCAAAGACAGGTTGAGGACAGTAATAAGGTACTCAACTCCAGGGGAATCCAGATCCTTCAACATCAATGTAGAGATTCCGTCAGGGCCCTACGCCTTATATGATTTGGCGCCACGGATGACATTCGTAACTTCGCCAACGGTAAACTGTGATGGCTATTCATCGGTTCGGAGACGATGAATACGGCGAATGGCTCTCCTAGCCCTGTCACTCTCGGTATGCACAATAAATTGACGGTTGAATAACCTGGCGCATCTCTACGGATCAGTCACTGTTATTTCCCGTCTACCGGGGTTCGAGAGTGACTTAAGATTAGACCACAGCTTGCCTACACCGGTGCCTAAGTTACATTGCTCCAAGTGTTCCAGCCACAAATTCCGCTTATGTGGTTAACTACCCTTTTTATTTCCAGATTCTGGGGTTAGTGGGGTCCATACCACGAATCCCACCACGCTTGTCTGCGAGTACCACTGCCTGCGTCGGGAAATTGGGATGCACTTGGGGTATTCGACCGGCTGGTATGAAGCGAGCGGCTGCTGCGTTAATGATGTCTCGGAATTTCTTCTCAGCCACTAGCACATCCGAGGGGTGTGGCAGTTCACTGAAGCGGCGATTGGTATACCCTCTGAAGCCAGCCCAATCGGCCTTCTTCTGATTGATAAACGTCCGGCGCTCAGAGGTTATGAAGTCGGGTAGGCGGTCGATGGTGAGAATTATGGGGAGGTGGTCTGACCCCAAAGAGATGACGGCTTGCCAGGTTACGTCACTCAGGAGATCAGGGAATGCAATGGAAATGTCTAGCGAGCTGCTCGTCATACTAGTGAGCTTACCGTGCAAAACGTGGAGCTTTCAATCTGCTCTGCCAATGCTATGCCACGCTGGTCGTTACATAGGGGAGAATGCCATGAAGTGTGATGCGCATTAAAGTCCTCTAGAACCAGACGATTATGGCCAGATAATAACCCACTTATGTCGGGGTTGTAAGCTTGGCCATTAATCGGGACACAGCTACCAACCGGCTTTATGTACACGTTGTGTAGGTCTATCTCGGCAGTACCGGACCTCACTGCTATCCCCTTGCACTCCATGTAGGGGTCACTAGCGCCAGTCGCAGGCGAGATGGGTCTATAATGCACGGAACGGAGTATCACGAAGGCCAATCCCCCACCTCCATTCCTTGAGCGATCTTTACGTAGCACATTGTATCCGTGACAACTGTGCAAGCTGCAGGTTTGGTTAGCTTCATCTCCTGGATCGCTGCGACCAATATATCTCTCCTGCTCATGAAATCCACAATCTCATCGATTTTGTCATGGAGTCCGTTGCAGTTTAGCTGCAACAACGATACATTTCCCGGCACTGGCCTGGCAATATTTGGGATGGGATGCTGCCGTTGCGTATATTGCCGTACAGGAGAAGTGGAGGGGGGGGGGGGGGGGGGGGGGGGGGGGTCACATAGTCCGACGACGAGGACGCAGAAGGCGACGACGACGACGCTTGTGACCCACTGCTGGCAATGTTGGCACAGCACCTTGCGACATATCTAGTACGACTATACTCCCGTAGTGAAGTGAGGCTAGAGCAAGATCGGAAATGTACCCACTCCATGCACCGGTTACACCTCACCGACACCGACCGATGATGGAGGCGGTTCTGGCAAATCGAACAGAATCAGGGTTCGGGGTTCTTTTCAATGCATGCGGAGAGGCACTCCAGGATGTGCCTCTCCCATGACGAAAAAAGACGAACACGTACACTGAGGCGGCAGCCCTTGTCGATGAGGGTTCCATCAAGTTAATTCAGGTGCGTACAACCGGGATTGATGCACATAATGTTCTGTTATGATTTCATTAACTGTTTCAAGTGCGGTTCAGAACATCGCTGTAGAACATGATATAGCTCTCATATAAACCGATCTCCCGATTTGATTTCTTGAGCCCCTGGAAGCCGCAATCTAATACAGCTTTCATATAAATCGATCTCCCGAATTGACCCGTGGAAGCCGCAATTTTTGTCTGATTTGGCTGAAATTTTGCACATAGTGTTCTGTTCAACAACTGTGTCAAGTACGGTGCAAATCGGTCTATAACCCGATATAAACCGATCTCCCGTAAGTTCTGATATTGCCTGTAACTGGTACGAGTGTTAAAGGATCTCTTACAAATTTGGTAAATTCTGGGTGAGAAATGTGGCTTTTGAAAACGGGGCATTTGCAGCTGCATACAAATATGGCCAGATCGCGCCGAAAATTGGTAGTAAACGGGCATTTCTTGTCTTTCAAACTTTTAAATCGGGAGATCGCTTAATCCAAACTCGGCACAGTTGTTCCTTGAAATCAGGGCAAAAATACGATTTTTCTTATCGGGATATATCGGTATAAAGGATGCTATATCAAAATTTGGCCATTTTTGAACTTTAGGCTATATACTGAATTCAGTAAACAGACGGACAGACATGTCTAGATCTTAGGTGACTATAACGAAAATAACGTATGTATACTTGGTAGGGTTGAAAATGTATAATTTGATGATGATGAAAATGGTGAAAATTTTGGCTTGTACAACATTTGGTAGGGGCCTGCTTTTTATAGCCGAGTCCGAACGGCGTGCCACAGTGCGACACCACTTTGGAGAAAAGTTTTACATGGCATAGTACCTCACAAATTGTTGCCAGCATTAGGAGGGGAAAAACCACCGCTGAATTTCTTTTTCTGATGGTCTCGCCAGGATTCGAACCCAGGCGTTCATCGTCATAGGCGGACATGCTAACCTCTGCGCTACGGCAGACTCCTTATCATTGAGCTTAAACTTGAATCGGATTGCACTCATTGATATGTTAGAAGTTTGTCCCTGTTTTTTAGTGAAATGTTCATGGGCAAAATTTGCAATTTTTGAACATTTGGTAGGTGTTGGTCAGGTTTGTTAGGAATTTTCTTAAAATTTGGCAGGAAAAAATTTTGTTGAGTGGCAACACTGTTCACAAGTAGCATAGCTGCGAGCTACCTCGTCCACACGTAGCGGATGGTGTAATGCTCCATACCGAGTAGCTGCAACGGCAGTCGCGGACAATCAGCGGTATCGAGTGGAGAGTCTCAGTGAGAGGCCGGGCGGCAACGGCTCTTGCATAAATACTGAGTGTCTATGATGCTCGATTAAACTTTTCTCCAAAGAGGTGTCGTACTGCGGCACGCCGTTCGGACTCGGCTATAAAAAGGAGGCCCCTTATTATTGAGCTTAAAACTTGAATCGGACTGCACTCATTGATATGTGAGAAGTTTGCCCCTGTTCTTTAGCGGTAAGTTCATGGGCAAAATTTGCAATTTGCTATGATGCTCGATATGGCAAGGCGAGTTATTGGCGCCTTTAAATAACCAATGGCCACCTTGTTCCCATGTTAATCGGCCCTTTGGACCGGAACGAGCTTGGCCACCTACAGCAGGATTGCCACCTTCACATGAAAATGTGTCTACAACAACAACAACATATGAAAACATTTTCATCGATATCTATCCCCTTACTGATGCTAAAGACATTTGTGAGTAATCCAGCCATTGTAAAAATTCTATGCAAAGTGGGGTCTTTAAACGGCATGCCTATCAGAGAAGTATCACATGTTGTCTTATGGAAAAGGTTAATTTTATATTTTTATTGGGTTGCCCAAAAAGTAATTGCGGATTTTTTAAAAGAAAGTAAATGCATTTTTAATAAAACTTAGAATGAACTTTAATCAAATATACTTTTTTACACTTTTTTTCTAAAGCAAGCTAAAAGTAACAGCTGATAACTGACAGAAGAAAGAATGCAATTACAGAGTCACCAGCTGTGAAAAAATTTGTCAACGCCGACTATATGAAAAATCCGCAATTACTTTTTGGGCAACCCAATAGATATGTATGCATATTTCTAGGTAGTGATTGATATCTTTTTTACTTTGTTTTCAGCCCTTTAAAGCAGCTCATCCGGGTCAAATCGATTTATATGGTTTTGTACAGTACCCCGAAAATTTAGAATTATCCGATGATATGCGTGATCTATTGGAGAAATTGTTGCAACAAGAACCCGAAGATCGTTTGGGCTATGAACAAATAAAAAGGCATAAATTCTTCGAAGGCAGCAATTGGGATCAGATCAAACAGGAGGGTTTCAACAATATCAATGGAGAAATGTAAAAGTCCCAAAGAATATTAGCAGTAAAGAAAAAAATGCATTACTTTTATAAAATATTGTATATTTGTTTTTATTTATGTTTGTTCTTTTTTGTTATTATATTATTTTAATTGTTGTTCTTGGATATACATTTTTATTTTATTACTTAGTTAACTAAGAGGGTCATACAAATTAACATGAAATTTATACAAATATTTAGACAAAAAAGTAGAAAAAAAAGAAAACAATTTGCACTATTTCCATGTCAAAACTTATGGATAAATTAAATTATTTTTGTTTTTTTTTTTTTTTTTTTTTTAAATCAGTTGATTTATACAAAGTATTATTTTACTAAGAAACAAAAATGTTCAAACATTTTTTTCATACAGCAAACTACTAGGAGACTGTTGTTTTGGCCCAAATACTTTTTACAAACTTTTAGGTTTCCTATCAAATAAATTTTAATGTATTATTGTCACAAACCACAACAGTTGTAATATTTTTTCATTATTTTTTACATACATATTTGTGTAGTATTGATGAGAAGGCACATTTGGAATGCATTGCGAAGGAGGTATAATTACAATTAGCGAATTCTCGTATTAAATTCTACTTACATGCTAAATATGGAACTTTGAAACTTATATCAAATGTCTGTATACATTAGAAAATTCTTAAATACAATGTAAACCTCATTTAGGCTTTGAATTCCACTACAACTAGTTTAAGGCACATTTGGAATGCGTTGGTGTTTGGTTTTCTTTAGTTAATTGTACAACTTACATAACAAAAAAAGTAATGCTTAACCACTAATATTTGGACAAGACTTTGGATTTTGTTGTTGTTTGACTTTAAAAACTAATTAAAGACAGAGTTATTAATTGAATAAGTGTAATAATATTAATTTGTAGGTGTATATATTTGCAGGGTATAAAAGAAATGCTTGATGCCGCTGTAAGCTTTGCGATATTGACTGTGGCTTTGGCTGGCCTGGGGAAATAACTATATACAGAAAATCTTCATCATAGCCTAGAGGGAAAATTTTATTTATTCACCATAGTCCAATCTTAAACAAGTAAGGACGGGCTAAAAATGGCCGACCTTTTGATACTCTACATCACATTGGGAATGCAGGCTAAGTCTTCAAAACTAAAATTTACTTAAATTTGATATGTATTGGGTTGCCCAAAAAGTAATTGCGGATTTTTTAAAAGAAAGTAAATGCATTTTTAATAAGACTTAGAATGAACTTTAATCAAATATACTTTTTTACACTTTTTTTCTAAAGCAAGCTAAAATTAACAGCTGATAACTGACAGAAGAAAGAATGCAATTACAGAGTCACAAGCTGTGAAAAAAATTGTCAACGCCGACTATGAAAAATCCGCAATTACTTTTTGGGCAACCCAATAGAATTTCGACCAACATCTGGACACATTGTGGTAGTCATAAAAGAAATCGTTGTGCAACACTTTGAGAAGATAAATTGACAAATGCTTTAACAAAAAATGCAAATTTTGCCCATGTACATTCCACTAAGGAACAGGGGCAAACTTCTCATATATCAATGAGTGCAGTCCGCTTTAAGTTTTTAAGCTCAATGATAAGGGACCTCCTTTTTATAGGCGAGTCCTCACAAATGTTGCCAGCATTAGGAGGGGAAAATGTGTTAGCAAAGGACATACATATGGGAGCTATATCTAAATCTGTACAGATTTCTATGAAATTTACCAATGATCCGAAGAATCATAAGAGAAACCTAAGTGAGAAATTTTGTGAGAATTTGTTAACCAATGACCAAATTATTGCAATATTAGGCAAAATCAGACGAAAACAAGTAAAAGCGTGCTAAGTTCGGCTGGGCCGAATCTAATTTACCCTCCACCATAGATCGCATTTGTCGAGTTCTTTTCCCGATATCTCTTTTTTAGGCAAACAAAGGATAAAAGAAGAGAATTGATTTAATATTGGAGCTATATTGAATGTTGGAGACCACAGTAGTAGTAGAAGTCATGGTGTAAAATTTCAGCCAATTCGAGTAGGAATTGCACCCTTTAGGACCTCAAGAAGTTAAATAGAGAGATCGGTTTATATGGGAGCTGTAACAGGCTATAGACCGATTCGGAACATATTTAACACGTATGTTGAAGGTCATGGGAGAAGCCGTTGTACAACATTTTAGCCAAATCGGATGAGAATTGCGCTCTCTAGAGGCTCAAAAAGTCAAGATCCCAGATCGGTTTAAATATCAGCTATATCAGGTTATTCATCGATTTGAACGATATTTGATACAGTTGTTAGAAGTCATAATAAAACACCTCATGCAAAATTTCAGCCAAATCGTATAAGAATTGCGCCATCTAGTGGATCAAGAAGTCAAGATCGATTTATATGGCAGCTAGATTAGTTTATGGACCGATTTAAAGCATACGTAGCAAAGTTGTAAGAAGTCATAACTGAACACGTCGTGCAAAATTTCAGCCAAATCGGATAGGAATTGCGCCTTCTAGACGCTCAAGAAGTTAAGATCCCACATCGGTTTAAATATCAGCTATACCAGGTTATTGATCGATTTAAACCATATTTAACACAGTTGTTAGAAGTCATAACAAAACACCTTGTGCAAAATTTCAGCCAATTCGGATAAGAATTACGCCATCTAGTGGCTCAAGAAGTCAAGATTCAAGATCGGTTTATATGGCAGCTATACCAGGTTATGGACCGATTTAAAGCATACTAAGTTGGAAGTCATAACTTAACACGTCGTGCAAAATTTCAGCCAAATCGGATAAAGAGAATGCAAACAAAAATCTGACATCCTAATACCGTCAAATCTGGCCGGCTGTTAGCAGCTGTTCGCGTGAGACCACCTTGTTAAATCCGCCATGGAAGTTCAACAGAAATGCCGGGAGTCATAAGGGAATCCTTTGTGACAAGTCTAAGTGAATCGGTTGATATATAATCACTTTATTATAATATTAGTAGTTAAAAGGCATTCTCTTAAGGCCAAAAAAGATGCCTGTGCCAAATTTGAAGACGATCGGATGCAAATTACGACGTGTACTTCGTAAAATAAATAAATATGGATAGACAGACTTTATGCAGCACCTCTACGGAAAGGGATTTTTGTCACGAATCCAACGGTGCCTGAAAAATTGTCAGGTTCGCAAAACTGGGGAAGTTACAGCAGTTGCAGACTCACGTTGGTTTTTTCGAAATTTGTGGATATCAATTATGCGATTTTAAAGCAATACTAGTAAAGTTTTCAAGGAAATAGGAGAAAGTATTGCTTTATCCAGCACCATTACGGAAAGAGATTTTCTTCACGAATCCAACGGTGTGCTCAGAATTTTGAAGTTCGCAAAAATAAGGATGTTACAACAATTTCAAACTCACGTTGATTTTTTTGCATTTTCCGGATATTGATTATGCGATTTTGAGGTTCTTTCTTGAAGGAAAAACATAGGACTTGCACTAAACCGTTTTTTTTGCGATTGTCTTCAATACTGTATACTCAACTCGAAAAATTTTTTCGCATCAAAAATTGAACATTTTAATAAGGGGTTAGCCTTTGCTAAAAAAATGCAAAAAAAATTAAATGTGAAATTGCAAGTAATTCTGGTCACTTCACTAATCGTCTTCGAATTTCAAACAGCGGAATGCCTAAAAATTTTCGAAATTCGAAAAAATGAAGGAGTTACAGCGTTGTTGACCTTGAAAACGACTTTGAATTTTTTCGCCCAAAATAAATTGGTTTTTGCTATGTTTTCCATAGCAACCTTAACAGTATCGCTTCATGTAGCACCTCTACGGAAAGGAATTTTAGTCACAAATCCAACGGTGTCTGAAAAATTGTATACTTCGCAAAACTGAGGAAGTTACAGCAGTTGCAAACTCACGCTGGTTTTTTC
This sequence comes from Stomoxys calcitrans, assembly GCF_963082655.1. Lineage (NCBI taxonomy): Eukaryota > Metazoa > Arthropoda > Insecta > Diptera > Muscidae > Stomoxys > Stomoxys calcitrans. Next base: position 216,904,242 of record NC_081553.1, read on the forward strand.
GAAATTTTTGGATATCAATTATGCGATTTTAAAGCAATACTCGTAAAGTTTTCAAGGAAATAGAAGAAAGTATTGCTTTATCCGGGCACCATTACGGAAAGAGATTTTCTTCACGAATCCAACGGTGTGCTCAGAATTTTGAAGTTCGCAAAACTAAGGATGTTACAACAATTTCAAACTCAAGTTGATTTTTTTGCAGTTTTCGGATATTGATAATGCCATTTTGAGCTTGTTTTTTGAAGGAAAAACATAGGAGTTGCACTAAACCGAATTTTTTGCCATTATCTTCAATACAGTATACTCAACTCGAAAAATTTTTTCGCATCAAAAATTGAAAATTTTCATAAGGGGTTAGCCTTTGCTAAAAAAATGCAAAAAAAATAAAATGTGAAATTCCAAGTAATTCAGTTCACTTTACAAATCGTCTTCGAATTTCGAACTGCGGAATGCCTAAATATTTTCGAAATTCGAAAAAATGAAAGAGTTACAGCGTTGTAGGTCTTGAAAACGACTTTGAATTTTTACGCCCAAAATAAATTGGTTTTTGCTATGTTTTCCATAGCAACCTTAACAGTATCGCTTCATGTAGCACCTCTACGGAAAGGAATTTTAGTCACAAATCCAACGGTGTCTGAAAAATTGTATACTTCGCAAAACTGAGGAAGTTACAGCAGTTGCAAACTCACGTTGGTTTTTTCGAAATTTTTGGATATCAATTATGCGATTTTGAAGCAATACTCGTAAAGTTTTCAAGGAAATAGAAGAGAGTATTGCTTCATCCAGCACCATTACGGAAAGAGAGTTTCTTCACGAATCCAACGGTGTGCTCAGAATTGTGAAGTTCGCAAAACTAAGGATGTTACAGCAATTTCAAACTCACGTTGATTTTTTTGCATTTTTCGGATATTGATTATGCGATTTTGAGCTTGTTTCTTGAAGGAAAAACATAGGAGTTGCACTAAACCGAATTTTTTGCCATTATCTTCAATACTGTATACTCAACTCGAAAAAATTTTTCGCATCAAAAATTGAAAATTTTCGTAAGGGGTTAGCCTTTCCTAAAAAAATGCAAAAAAATAAAATGTAAAATTGCAAGTAATTCTGTTCACTTTACGAATCGTCTTCGAATTTCGAACTGCGGAATGCTTAAAAATTTTCGAAATTCGAAAAAATAAAGGAGTTACAGCGTGGTTGGCCTTGAAAACGACTTTGAATTTTTAGGCCCAAAATAAATTGGCTTTGGATATGTTTTCCATAGCAACCTTTACAGTATCGTCTTATGTAGCATATCTGCGGAAAGGGATTTTCTTCACGAATCCAACGGTGTGCTCAGAATTGTATAAAGTTCGCAAAACTAAGGATGTTACAGCAATTTCTAACTCACGTTGATTTTTTTGCATTTTTTTGGATATTGATTATGCGATTTTGAGCTTCTTTCTTGAAGGAAAAACTTAGGAGTTGCACTAAACCGAATTTTTTGCCATTATCTTCAATACTGTATACTCAACTCGAAATTTTTTTTTCGCATCAAAAATTTAAAATTTTCATAAGTCTTTGCAAAAAAATGCAAAATAATAAAATGTAAAATTTTAAGTAATTCTGTTTACTTTACGAATCGTCGAAATGGAAAATGGGTTGGGTGTTCTCTATTCTTAAACCAGGAAAACATGCCGAACAATGAGAATCAAATGGGCCACATCGGTTCGAATTTAGATACAGCTTCCATATAACGTGGTGCTTTGACGATATGACTTTTTGAGCGTCTATAAGCCTAACTTTTTTAGGGTTGGTCGAAATTTTGCAAGTAGTGATTTATTATCGCTCTGTAACCTTATGTAGCCAGGTAACCTATGCATCTCGCTAGCCTTTAGTTTTGAAGACCAACTCAAATGTGTGTCCATGCCAAGTGATATAGTTTTCCATTTTTGTTTTTGCCAAAGAAAAGCAGACATGCTATCTGTGTTAGTAGATGGGGTCTGTAGGAATATTGCAAATCATATCACAAAATATTGGTGATTATCCCTGCCTAACTTTCCCAATCAGGCTATGAATTAGCTTTCCATATTACCTCTTTCTGGTAGCTTTCTTTGGCTAGTTCCATTCATGCATACATAAATTTATATAGAATGAGTGGTCCTTCTAGCCTCACACAGCTTATTCCTGTGCTACCCTGTAGTAAGGCATGCCTACCATGGCCGCCTAAATGGCCTGGCCTTTAGATTGAGCTCCTTTTCTTTGCGCATTTGCCAACGTTTTTGTACTTCCGTAGCCTGTCTGCTATGAAGAATCATCGCCGGCTGTCGGTGGCTTGCAAGCATTTCTTTTAGTGCAAAAAAGGCGGCAGGACATAGGAAACGCCACCATTTTGTTGTTGCTGCTGATGCTGTTGATGGTGTTGGTGAGCGGCCGCCGCCGCCGCCGCCGATGCAGCGGCATTTGAGGCTTCCTCAGTTTTAATGACAGCCTGTAGACCCGTTGAATCATTGGGATCCTCTACCGATGCCGCTGAGGAGACATTTATGTAGTTGTGTTGTTTTAAAACGGCCGCATTATTCTCGTGTTGTTGGTGGGCAGCTTGTTGTTGCTGTTGTTGTGGATCATGGCTAATATGACATATTGTACCATTTTGATCTAAAGCACTAGTTGCCCCTACACTTATATACTTGGGCTCTTCAGCGGTTAAATATTTGGTGGTACCACCATTCTGATGATGCACTAGTTGCACTGTGGTACCATCAGCTAAATGAGCAGCTGTCACATCATCTCCCAACATTGGTTGACCCATATATGAGGATCCATCATGATTGTGCAGCTTTTGCGTTTCATCCGCACCCCCACCAGGACCACTCATCTCCACTCTGGGTGGACTGCCATATTCAAAGTGTCGCATTGGAAATATTTGCGACTCATGCACATAGGTGCCATATTGACTTGTATATGTACCATAGGGACTAGCAGCTGGTGATAATAGACTAAATTGTGGACTCAGTTCATAGGGAGGCTGATAGCTGGTCCAACTATCCATGCTTCCCGGTGGCGTAACAGTCGTTGTCTGGGGAAATGTGGCAAACGGGGCGGCCAATGTTGTATTCAATGTGGAGTTGGGCGGAGTACTGGTCTTGATGTAGCCAGTCTTGCGTGGAGGTTCATGTTTTCGCCATTTGGCACGTCGATTTTGAAACCAAACTTGCACCCGAGATTCACTTAAATTCAATTTGATGGCCAACTCTTCACGAGCAAATACATCCGGATAGGGCGCACGTTCGAATGCCCTTTCCAGCTCCTCCAATTGGTATGCCGTAAATGTAGTTCTGGAATTAAAAAAAAATAATTATTTGATAAAAAAAAAATCTAAAGAATTTTACAAAATTTTGTACATGAAATGAATTTAGAGAAACATTTTAAAAAATCCATTTGCAAAGAAAAATCTCCTATCATTGAGATCTTCTCGAAAGAGGAACAAACAAAAATTGTAAAATTTAATGATCTGCGCCCTAACAGGCAAAAAACTTGAAAGTGAAAAAATTCGGGATTCGAACCTGGGCACATGGAGCAACAGCAAGAGCCGTTGCCGTTGTCTAGCGTTCGAAGCCAACTTCCAACAGGTGCACAGAATCATGAGTATACCATGGGAGTAGTGTAATTCTGTAGACAAAAAATCTGCCATTACACGAAAACACATGCATTGGGAAAAGTACAGCTAATAGACAGGGTTGTCGAGCGTGGTTAATGTGGTATTTGCATCATAGAGGCATTTTCGCAATAAATTCGCTACAAGTAAAACATACCAACGTACGGCCCTTGAAGCCTTCACACCTAATATGGCTGATGAGTAATTCTAAACAAAATTACGAAACGCGTCCCGTAGTGATTAGTGTGTGTTGCGATCTCTGGAATTCCTTTTCCATTTGCAAAGAAAAATCGGTGATTATTGAGCTCGTCTCGAAAGTCAACGAAAATTCTATTTCGTCCAAATTTTAATGTAAATCAATTGTAAGAGGCGCAAGAGGTTAGCTTTTCGCCTATGACTTAGGGGCTCAAAAACCCGGTAAGGACATCAGACTCATTTTCATCTGTGGTTATTTCCTTACTAAAGCTGACGATTTTGGTGAAGTATTCAGCCATCTATTCCAACGCACAGTGGGAGAAAGAAACTAATAACAAGTAAAAAGGCATTAAGTTCGGCCGGGCCGAACTTTGGATACCCACCACCTCGGGTATATATATAAACTCCCTTTCGTCACAATCCGGGGAAAATTGGATAACTTATGCACCCAAATTCGGCACGGACATTGAGTGGTCTAATAAATATAAGTTACTGTTGAATTTTGTATTTCAAATTTCAACAAAATCGGGTAATAAATTAAGCTTTTATGAGCTTCAGACCCTTTATCGGCGTATCGGTCTATATGACAGCTATATCTTAATACAGTACGATCTTTACCACATTAGGGTCAGATGGCGGGTGGCCTGAAACTACATACTGTTTTAAATTTCAGCGAAATTGGATAAAAAATAAAGCTTTTTGGACTTCAGACCCTTTTTCGGCAGATCGGTCTATATGGCAGCTATATCTAAATATAGTCCGATCCAAACCATATTTGGGATGGATGTTGGGAGACCTAAAACTACCCACTGTTTCAAATTTCAGCGAAATCGGATAAAAAAAAGCTTCTATGGGCTTCAGACCCTTTATCCGCGGATCGGTCTATATGGGAGCTATATCTAAATATAGTCTGATCTGAACCATATTTGGGTTCTATGTTGGGAGACCTAAAACTACTCACCGTTTCAAATTTCAGCGAAATCGGTTAAAAAATAAATCTTTTATGGGTTCAAAATCTTAATCGGGAGATCGGTCTATATGGCAGCTATATCTAAATATAGCCCGATTTAATCCATATTTAGGTCAGATGTCCGGAGGCTTAAAATAACCCACTGTTTAAAATTTTAGCGAAATCGGGTAATAAATAAAGTTTTTATGGGCTTTAGAGCCTTTATCGGCAGATCAGTCTATGGTAGCTATATCTATATATAGTCCGATCTGAACCATATTTGGGTCAGATGTCGGGAAGCCTTAAGCTTCTCACTGTTTCAAATTTCAGCGAGATCGGTTAAAAAATAAAGCATTCGAAATATTCATTTAAGACCCCATAAAGAATATATATTATTGATCGTCTCGACATTCTCAATCGATCTAGCCATGTCCGTCTGTCTGTCGAAATCCCGATAGTGGTCGAACACGTAAAGCTATCCGCTTGAAATTTTGCACAGATACTTAATATTGATCTAGATCGTTGGGGTTTGCAAATGGGCCATATCGGTTCAGATTTAGATATAGCTCCCATATAAACCGATCTCCCGATTTGTCTACTTGAGACCCTGGAGACGGCAATTTTTGTCCGATTTGGATGTAGTGTTTTGCTATGACTTTCCACAACTGTGCCAAGTACGGTCCGAATAGGTCTATAACCTGATATAGCTCCCATATAAACCGATCTCCCGATTTGACTTATTGAGCTTGCAATTTTTGTCCGATTTGGCTGAAATTAAGCATGTAGTGTTTTGTTATGACTTTCAACAACTCTGCCAAGTACGGTCAAAATCGGTCTATAAACTGATATAGCTCCCATATAAACCGATCTGCTGATTTGGCTATTGCAAAACTCTTAACATTTTGCTTGCTCTCACGTACTCTCCCGCTTTCTTCTGCTGGCAAATCGGTACGCGAACGACTCCCAGTAATTTTTTTTTGCAAATTTATGAGTACGCGATAATTGAGGCGATGATAGGAAACCTGGAAGGAAGGGAAGATGTTTCCGATCGGTTACCTGAGACGACACTTGAGATCGAGTGCGAGGCACTGCTGCCAGCTGCACAGGCCTGGACTGACGGAACCATAGTATTGCCATCTGGAAAATCATGTTACACGGATGGATCAAAGCTAGGGGACAGAGTGAGCCTGGGGGTCTACATTGAGAACCCAGGGACTGAGATCTGTTTTGGACTACCTGACCATAATACGGCCCTGCAGACGAAGATCCGGGCGATCACGGAATTCGCGAGGTGGTGTGGTACGTACGCTAGGACGTCGAGTGTAAACATTTTAACGGACAGCAAAATGGCCATAAGGGCAATAACAACTAGTAGGGTAAGGTCACGAACAGTTTTGCAGTGTAAGAAGGAGATTAACGCATTCTCTGAGGATGACACAATCCGCATCGTTGGGTGCTGGGCCATAACGGCAGTGAAGACCAGAGGACTGCCGTCAATAAACTTGGTTAAGCCTAAGCCTTTCGGGTCGACGCAATGGGATGTAAGGGCGTGGACGAAAAACGCCCACGATAACGATAAACAGTCGGTAGGACGATAAACAGTCGGTAGGACGATAAACAGTCGGTAGAACGATAACCAGTCGGTAGAACGATAAAAAGTCGGTAGGACGATAAACAGTCGGTAGGACTATAAACAGTCGGTAGGACGATAAACAGTCGGTAGGACGGCAAAAATCCTGTGGGGTGATCCGGATTGTGAGAGGACAAGGCTTTTACTGAAAGGAAGTAAGAAGGAGATCAGTATAGCTTTTGGTGTCATAACGGGACAGTTAAGATTACGAGCTGTAGTGCTAGTATGTGTAGGGCATGTAGGGAAGATGATGAGACGTTAGAGCATTTCTTATGTCATTGCCCGGCTTTCGCGGCTAACAGACACCGGAATTTAGTTGGGGACACTATACCAGACGTGAACCAACTTAGGGGAGTGGTATGGAAAACAACTAAGGATTTTGTAAGTAGCACGGAATTCTTAGCTTAAAATTTTCTTTTCCGAGGTTACTTTTTATACCCTCCACCATAGAATGAGGGTATACTAATTTCGTCATTCTGTTTGTAACTCCTCGAAATATTCTTTACAGACCCCATAAAGTATTTATATTTTTGATCGTCATGACATTTTATGTCGATCTTGCCATGTCCGTCCGTCTGTCTGTCGAAAGCACGCTAACTTTCGAAGGTGTAAAGCTAGCCGCTTGAAATTTTGCACAAATACTTCTTATAGGTATAGGTCGGTTGGGATTGTAAAACATGCAGGACTGTGTCTCAAGTGACTTTCGCTTGAAATTGTATGCTGCTACAATTCAGCTTAAGGCATTTTATATAGATCTGGCAATATAAATTAGACCCAATTTTCGATGAATCGAAGAATTCTTGACTTCGTCAAAATTTTCTCGACAATCCCGGACGAATGCATAGAAGTGACAACTTCTTTTGGTGACAGTGGAAGAGTTTTTTAGGAATCCAGGAGTTTTTTAGGAATCAGGGTTTCTTCCGCATCCGATGTTGCTTCTTTGACTCGAAATCGGGATTTTGGTAGTCAACATCCTTCACAGTCCAGGCCTATTAGGTATAGACCTGGTAAACGTATTCATAGATCTAAGCCAAGCCGTTGTCCGTGTATTTATCGGAGGCACTTTATCTACAGTATTCTCATAAAGACCAAAGCTAATGTAATGTTGATTTGAGAAGATTTGGTTCTACAAGAATTTCCATGTTTTTTTTCTCCCGATGGTATTTTCCTTCTAAGACAAAGGTAGATTAGGTTAGGTAAGTTTGCCTTACCTAAGACAAAGATAACAACCAGGACTTCTACATATCACAGGTATAAAGGTTGACTTATAATTATTTTTTGTTTTAATTTATTTCAGTACGAAATACAAAATTGGTTCTCTAAACCGATAATCAGAAATTTCTGAAGTAAAGATATCACTCTGCGAAATGTATCCTTAGAAAGGACTTTCAAACTGTTATTGCTAGGCTACACTCATTTACTCTTTTCACTGTTTTGCTTACCTTGTTTTCTTCTTTTTTATGCCATTGGGATCTCCTTTCTTTTTGTCATTTTTCTTGACAGCGGGTGGGGTATTGCTGTTGCTTAACGAGGAATTGCCCCCATTATTGTTGAGAGCGTCTGGATTTGGGGGTGAGCACATCTCATCATGTTTACCTTTATTAAGTTTCAGACCATTTGATAACCCGCTAGGAGATTGATTATTAAGACCATTCGAAGAAGAACTCGTAAGCGCACTGTTGGTGTTGGAGTTGGGTGTTGTCGAGGCACCACCACCACCACCACCCATGGTGGGCTGTAGGAGACCCCCGTCGGTATTAGCATTTCCACTCATTGGTGAAGGAGCAACGGCGGAACCGGCGGCATTGGTGATTAAGCCATTACTCGCCAAAGGTGACATATTATGTTCATTGGAATTCATAATTTCATGCGAGTGATGATTGCTGCTGGTGGCATAGATATGATGATGTTGGGGTTGATGATGATGTCCATGTCCATGGGGATCATATTCCAGTTTACCCCCATTGCTTTGTAACTGTTGCTGCTGCTGCTGATGATGATGATGATGGTGATGGTGATAATCAATAGGACCCACTCTACCATTGGGAGAGTGAAGATGTTGTTGCTGCTGCTGCTGTTGCTGATGATGAGGATGTTGGTGAGTTAGAGGTTTGTTGTTGTTGTAGTGATGACCCAGACCATTTGGGGGATTTTGGTGATTATTTGCCGGTGACTGTTGCTGTTCCAATTTGTGGCTGTTGGCTCCATTGGAGGCCGTTAGATATTCGTATTTCTGTGTGGGAGAATAGCAACCCATTTTGGTGACATATTCCATTTTGTGATCATAGTCGGGAGTGGACGGTGAACCCGAGGACAATAATGTTTGGCAGTCAGGCAGGCGCTGAAATTCGTGAGGGTTCTCCGAGTTGGGATGCTGCATAACAGTGGCCCCTGGTGGCAAACTTAGCATAACCGCTGAATGCATGCCATGAGACACCGAAGTCATAGCCGAAGATGTGGGTGTTAGGGGCTTGCCATCCAAAGGACTCAAGGGTCCTGAAAATTCACTAAATATTTGATCCTCGAAAGCCGAATGCTCCATGTTTATTTAGAGCGAATGTTTATAGTTTTTTGTTTTTGAGGTCCTCTCTTTTTAGAAATTGGCTTTATTCTTAATTAATTTGCTAGACTTTAATTGAAATTTTCACACGTCTATTTGAGAGATACACTCTGATTTTTTTATGGTTGGTGTTGTCTGTATCCATTTAAACAAGCCGGACCGGCGCACTACTTAATCCATTTCGTTTAATCAAAGTCTGGTCCAAGCTGCACACTGCGCGTTATAATTAAATCAATTTCAATTAATCAACAAATTGATGATATTGGCGGGAAAAAACACAAAAGCAGAGGCGCGTCAATGGCGTCTAAGTATGTGCGTGCTGCATGTGTCCGAGAAAATGTGAACTAATTAAAGAAATTAAATTCAAACGCGCACCGATCTATGCAAGTAAAACAACCACAGCACTAGGGTATCATCCTCTTTTTAGTGAGCTTAGTCCAAGGAATAAAACATTTTACCTTTGTCGATTTTTTCAAACTCTTTTTTTACCGTAGCACTTCTCGAGTTCTTGTCTATTTTTTCAATTATTTTTCTTCTATATCTTTTTCTATTACTATTTTATTTATGTTATTATCAATGAACGATACGCCACTAACGTTGTACTGCGTCGAACACGAGACCCTTAATTGAATCCGCAAACGGCGATGATTGTCTTTTTATACGTCCCCAGCTGAACAGCGTTTTCCAATTTATTTCGACCAATCAGAGCACAGTAATGGCCGTCTGCTGCGACACACTGCAGAGGGTGTGTGTTTGTGTGCGCCTATTTCAACCACGAATCACGATTTGCCTTCACATAACTGTAGTCATAGGAGAGTATGAGAAGACCCATACAAAGAGAGTGAGAGGGATGATCATGTATTTTGTTTTGACATTATTGCTGGTAGTGTTTGTTTGCTGCTGCCTCTGTTGTTGTTGCTGCTTTGTTGTGAGTTGTGTGTGTTGTTTTGCCCGTTTTCTCTGCTTGGTGGGGATTTTTATAAATTCCTACCGTTATTACACTTCCTGCATTCTTGCAGAAATATATTCTCAGGAACTTTTGTGAGAAGGTCTGGCTGAATGCCAGCATAATTAACAAAAAAAAAATCATATCCTGGGAATTTTTCTGCAATGCATCGAAGTGCATTTTTTTGGGGAAAATTTATTAGTCTGGGAATAAAGGATTTCCTTTATATACAGGCTGAAAGGGGAAAAAAGTCAGTGAAACCTAAACCAAACAAAGTTGCTTAAAAGTGTAGCCAGCCTGAAAGCACAGAATGAATAAATCAAAGAATGCTAAATTAATAAAATACATTGGAAGAAGACTCTGATAACAAAGAAATCTGTATTAGCTAATGTTTGTAGAAAATTTGTTTTTATTATTGAATTAATAATTGAGTTGTTCATAGAAATTTTCGTCAAAATATGATTTTTTAAGAAAATTTCCAAAATTTTTTGGTTTTTTGAAAAACTTAGAACATTTTATATTGTTACCTTTATTTTGTCGAAATATATTTGAATTTTTTTCAAAAATGTATTTTTATAAAGGAAAGCTTCGGAATTGAACTTTCAGGAGCTAGAAGGTACTAGTTGTTGTTGTTGCTGTAGCAGTGTGTTGTACACTGACGGACTTCATCGGGTCAATCCGGTACGTACAACCGGCTGCCTTGGGATTGAGAAGGTACTTGTAAGAAATCTTGGCTGTGCAAAGTTCTGTTGTAATGCCTCAGCTCATAAAGCTTGCTGAGAAAGGAGAATAGATGTTTCGTCTTAGAGCACCAAGATACAGGCAGAATTCTGATGGTGAAGCATTTTCCAGGCAAGCCAGCAATCAAGCTCGTAACATCTTTATAACCTCATGATATTTTCTACAAAGAATTTTATCGCGGACGTTGTCATCCGGACCTTACGCAAAATTATCTGTCCACTATTTCAAGAGTCATTTTACCCTAAATATAATCCTTGATACGACAAAGGTCTTTTCACCGAAAGAAATTGAAGATTTCAGCCATAGACAACGACCTTAATTCAAGATGTTAATATTTTTCACTTTTTAATGGAAATTATCTTTGATGAAAGATTTTTTACTTGATAAAAATATCTTTGATATCAAAGAATTTTCATCTTAAATAGAAGATTTATAGGTTCCTAACTTTGTGTCTTCTTTTTAAACAAAACAAGTAAAAAGTCGTTAAGCTCGGCCGAGCCGAACTTTAGATACCCACCACCTCGGGTATATATGTAAACCAACTTTCATCATAATCCTGTGCAACATGCATAATTTATGCCTCCATAGCCGTTATATCGAAATATGGTCCGATTTGGACCAAATTCGGCACAGACATTGAGTGATCTAATAAGTCCAAGTCATTGTTCAATTTTGTAGGAAAAAATATTGGTTATTTTGTTAGGTATATCCAAATATAGACCGATCTGAAACATATACGACACGGATGTCGAAAACCCTAACATATGTAAGTCATTGTGTTAAATTTCAGCGAAATCGAGCGCTTTTTAGGGGGCCAAGACTTCAAATCGAGAGATCGTTCTGTATGGCAGCTATATCCAAATCTGGACCGATCTGAGCCAAATTGAAGAACGATGTCGAAGGTCTTAACACAACTTACGGTCCCAAATTTCTGCAATATTGGACAATAAATGCGTCTTTTATGGGCTCAAAACCTTAAATCGAGAGATCGGTCTATATGGTAGCTATATTCAAATCTGCACCGATCTGGGCCAAATTGAAGAAGGATGTCGAAAATTGTCCCAAATTTCGGCAACATCGGACAATAAATGCGCCTTTTATGGGCTCAAAACCTCAAATTGAGAGATCAGTCTATATGGCAGCTATATCCAAATCTGGACTGATCTGGGCCAAATTAAAGAAGGATGTCGAAGAGCTTACATAACTCTCTGTCCCAAATTTCGACAAAATCGGATGATAAATGTGGCGTTTATACGCCTAAGACCCTAAATCGGCGGATCGGTCTATATGGGGGCCACTTTCAAATCCGGACCGATCTAGCCCAAATTGAAGAAACATGTTGAGTGGCCTAACAAAACTTACTGTCCCAAATGTTGGCGACATCGGACAATAAATGCGCCTTTTATGGGCCTAAGACCCTAAATCGGCGGATCGATTTATAAGAAGGCTATATCCAAATCTGGACCAATCTAGGTCAAATTGAAGAAGGGTATCGAAGGGCATAACACAACTCACTGTCCCAAATTTCAGCAAAATCGTATAATAAATGTGGCTTTTATGGGACTAAAACCATAAATCGGCGGATCGGTCTATATGGGGGCTATATCCAAATCTGGACCGATCTGGCCCAAATTGAAGGAAGATGTCGGGTGACCTAACACTACTGTCACTGTCCCAAATCCCAGCAAAATAGGACAAAATGGGAATGGGCTATATCCAAATCTGGACCAAATTGAAGAAGGGTGTCGAAGGGCCTAGCACAACTCACTGTTCCAAATTTCAGCAAAATCGGATAATAAATGTGGCTTTTATGAGTTTAAGAACATAATTCGGCGGATCGGTCTATAGGGGGGGCTATATCAATATATAGTCCGATATAGCCCATCTTCGAACTTAACCTGCTTATGGACAAAAAAGAGTCTGTGCAAAGTTTCAGCTCAATATCTCTATTCTTAAAGACTGTAGCGTGATTGCAACAGACAGACGGACGTCTTAGATTTTTACAACGATCAAGCATATATATACTTTATAGGGTCGGAAATGGATATTTTGATGAGTTGCAAACGGAAAGACAAAATGAATATACCCCCATCCATCGATGGTGGGTATACAAATATTATTCGCTTCATGGAAAAATATTTGTTTAACCGTGACTCGTGAGTGCCTCGTGAGTCGTGATTGTCTCGTGAGCGTGCATGAGTCAAAAATCACTCACGCGCACATCTCTAGTCGAGATGCCGTAGCACTTCACGGTTGGCCGTCTCTGATTTCATAGAAAATATCACATTTTGATTTTCATGGAATTTTTAGTTGTAATTTAATTTTTTTTTTTGAAGATTTTCTTGAATTTCCACTATCCACATTTTTTTTGTGGAAATAGAAACTGCGTTATTTTTCAAAAAAATTCGTTAAATTTTTTTTGTATAAAAAATTTTTACCGAAAATTTTGTTGTATTTTTAATGAAAAATTGTGAAAATATTTTTTATTCATACCAACTTTGTTTTAAATTGTTTTTTTTTTTAATGATACATTTTGTTAGACAATATTGTCCTGTTGCAGCATTGCTTTCATTCACGGTTGACGTCAGTTGTTCTCATGTGGGACACGTGTTGTTGTGTCCTTCCTACATGTTTGCGTTGAAAAGTATCGCTATTTTAACAACCACCACCACCATCATCATCATCGCCACTACCTCAACAGCCGTCACTTCAAAAAAAGTTCTAGCCAACAAAGTGTGCGACTTTGAATCTTAAGGATTTCCAGCCTTCATAGGGGGTGAGTTTTTTTTTATTGATTGCAACGATCGTCGTCGATATTAGCACGCGTGTGACCGTGTGACTTCCTTCTTGGCTTGCTTTGCTGTGATCGTAACCTTTGTTCTTCTGTTTTGTTATGCTGGTAGGAGGGTCATTTGATTCTTGTCCAAATTTGAATAGTTTCACTTTGGTGAACAACGGTGGTAGAGGGACAATATCACTTTTTTTCGCGTGTGTATCATCATTCGGGATAAGGGCATTGCAATATTTTATATACATATAAATTTTTTTTTTAGTGTGGGGGTAGGGGGAGATTATGAGAATGTATGAAATTTTGGTGTTAATTTTAGTAAAATGTAAAGTAGATTAGGCGCTCTGGTAGCAAGAGGCCTAACTTCGAATTGATTTGTAATGTGCAACTCTGGTTTTGTTAAGTCAACAACTCTGTGCCCTAAGGATTAATATCTAAGCAACCCTGTTTTAAACAAACCTTGCCATATTGCCGTTAAAAATTGATTTTTGTAAAAATTCTTGATCCTCAAACCAAGTGTCAGAATACATATTTTAATATTTATTAAACCTAATGATAAGTTTTAACTATTTACAATGTAAGGTTTGTATACTTTACCTTTTTTTTTTGCAAATTTGATGTCAGCATCCCGTAGAAGCTCTCCAATAACTAAAGACACTTGAACCCTTGAGCACCCAAGAAAATGATTTTCCCATCAAAATGCTCTTCTTTACCATGAATGATATCATTTGATATTATTGAACTCAGTTTGATGTCAGAGACGTTTGTATGAATTCATTGTTGGCTTTTTTCAATCTCTAGATGCGGGTTATAAAAGGCAACCATCCAACAAACTCTAACCACCCCAACTAAACCTGGAATATGAGAAAATCCCATTTAAGTGCATTATTATGTGTTATGGGCCGAACATGGTGAGATATGGTGGCGTTGGCTGGCTGGGCTGTTAATATTTGGTGGCTTGGGAGAAAAGTTGAAGTTGGGTTTTTATATTTACCAAAGTTCATTTTTATTTTCGTATTTCATTGCCCCTATAATTTGAGATAATTAAGGATTTTTCTCTCAAGGATCAACCACATATGTATATTTGGCACAATCTTAAGAATGTGGCAAAAGATCAAGGATCATGTATTAATTACGCCGAAAAGGCAAAAGGTCCTGTGATTGACTTTCTTCATTACCAGAGAATGTAGGTAACTAAGTCATAATGCGGATATATATCCTTATCTACATCTTAAGACACCCAAAAGTGAAAAATGTCATCGAAATGTCTTGATTATGTTGGGATTTTCTTGGCAAGACATGATGGCATAGTCAGGCAGGGATTTCGTATTTGATGGGGGCTACTCCTTAACAGTGTCAATGAATACAACGTATGCTAAAAGAAGTGTTAAGGCGACTAAATAGCAAAATAGTTATGTTTATACCCACCACCGTTGGATGGGGGTATACTTATCTAGTAATTCCGTTTGTAGCACCTCGAAATTTTGATCTAAAACTCCATAAATTACACATATTCTTGATCGTCTCGACATTCTGAGCCGATCTAGCCATGTCCGTCCGTCCGTTTGTCAAAATCACGATAGCGGTCGATCGCATAAATCTATTTTCCCATTCCACTAAGAAGCTGGGGCAAACTTCTTATATATCACTGAGTACTGTCCGATACAAATTTGAATCTATTGTAGCAGTAGTTCTGCTATTAAGGCAGTAGTACTGCCATTTTAGAGTAGCAGGTTTACTGCTAAAAAGTCTGTTGTTTGCTGAAAATGGCTGCTGCTTAATTATAAGAAACAAGTACAAAGGCGTTAAGTTCGGCCGGGCCGAACTTTGGATACCCACCACCTCGGGTATATACGTAAACCACCTTTCATCAAAATCCGGTGAAAAATGCATACCTTATTCCCCATAGCAGCTATATCGAAATATGTTCCGATTTGGACCAAATACTAATAAAATCCAGTCATTGTTCAATTGTGTATAACAAAATATTGATCCTTTTAGTAGCTATATCTAAAAATAAACAGATCTGAACTATATACGACACGGATGTCGAAAAGCCTAACACAACTCACTATCCCAAATTTCGGCGAAGCCGGACAATAAATGCGCCTTTTATGGCCCCAAAACCTTAAATCGAGAGATCGGTCTATATAGCAGCTATACCCAAATCTGAACCGATATGGGTCAAATTGCAGAAGTATTTCGAGGGGCTTAACTTTACTCACTATCCCAAATTTCGGCAAAGTCGTACAATAAATGCGCCTTTAATGGCCCCAAAACCTTAAATCAAGAGATCGGTCAATATAGCAGCTATACCCAAATCTGAACCGATCTGAGCCAAATTCCAGAAAAATATCGAAGAGACAAACACAACTCACTGTCCCAAATTTCGGTGAAATCGGACAATAAATGCGCCTTTTATAGCCCCAAAACCTTAAACCGAGAGGTCGGCCTATATGGCAGCTATATCTAAATCTGGACCGATCTGGGCCAAAATGTAGAGAGCTGTCGAAGAGCTTAACACAACCCCCTGTCCCAAATTTTGGCAACATCAAACTTTTATGGGCCCAAAACCTTATATCGAGAAATCGGTCTATATGGCAGCTACATCCAAATGTGGACCGATCTGAGTCAAATTAAAGAAAAATTTTGAAAGGCTTAACACAACTCACTGTCCCAAATTTCGGCGAAATCGGACAGTAAATGCGACTTAGCCATAGCCCAAGACCTTAAATGGAGAGATCGGTCTATATGGCAGCTATATCCAAATCTGAACCGATCTGGGCCAAATTGAAGATGGTTGTCGAGTGACCTAACGCAACTTACTGTCCCAAACTTCAGCAAAATCGGATAATAAATGTGGCTTTAATGGGCTTAAGACCCCAAACCGACGGATCGGTCTATATGTGGGCTACATCAAGACACAGTCCGATATAGTCCATCTTCGAACTTAACCTGCTTATGGACAAAAAAAATCTGTGTAAAGTTTCAGCTCAATATCTCTATTTTTTAGGATTGTATTGCGATTTCAACAGACAGACGGACGCACAGGGCTAGATCGTCTTAGACTAGAAATGTTTGCTAATACAGCAGATTTTGTTAGTTGAAATAGCAGTAAGAAATGTTTGCTAATACGGCAGATCTATGTTTGGTGAAACAGCAGAATTGTCTTCTTTCCCATTTTTAGCAGACAAAAACTGCTGTTTTACCAATCATTTTTGCTGTTTTAAAGAACAAATTTGGTTGTGTTGGCCTCCTTTTTATAGCCGAGTCGGAATGACGTGCCGCAATGCGACACCTTTTTGGAGAGAAGTTTTACATGGCATATTACCTCACAAATTTCGCCAGCATTAAGAGGGGATAAGCACCGCTGAAAATATTTTTTTTTATGTTCTCCCCAGGATTCGAACCCATGCGTTCAGCGTCATTGACGGACACGCTTACCTCTGCGCTACAGTGAAAAGGGAAACGCATAAAGCTAGCCACTTGAAATTTTGCACAGATATTAACTATTGGGGATTGCAAATGGGCCATATAGGTTCAGATTTGGATATAGCTTCCATATTAAGCAATCTCCAGATTGAACTTCTTGAGTCCTTGCAAACCACATTTTTCCCGATTTGTTCTGAGAGAACGTTCTGTTATGACTTCCAAAAACTGTGCCAAGTATAGTCCAAATCGGTTTATAAACTTATATAGCTCCCATACAAACCGATCTCCCGATTTGACTTCTAGAGTCCTTACTAGCCGCAATTTTTGTTCAATTTGCCTGATATAGCTTCCATATAAACCGGTCTCTCGATTATTCTTGTTCGGTTTCTAGAAGCTTCAAACTAAGCCAGATCGTGGAAACCCAAACAAAAATTTTAGTAATCTTCCACCTCTTTGAATTCCCATAGATGGTTGTTGCATGATGAGCGGAACTTCAATGGACATATCAAGTAGAGTTAGATCTTTAAATTTAATTTCGGCTACACAAATAAGCATAGTGAAATGGCCTTAGGGAATATTTCCGGCATAACTACAGAAGGCAGCGAACTACCTGTAGCCCCATCTAACCGCTATATTTACAGCATATAGGATTCGGATATGCACCGAAATGGCCTTAGGGAATATTTCGGGCATTATTTCAGAAGGTGGTGGCTCGGATATACACCGAACCCTTGATAAAAGTTAGAATTGCAGCATATAGACCTATGAGTTTTATGTCTTTCCTACTCAAAATAATTTCGGTTACCCAAGTAAGCATAACGAAATGGCCTTGGGGAATATTTCCGGTATAACTGCAGAAGGCGGCAAACTACCTGTAGCCCCATCTAACCGCTATATTTACAGCATATAGAATTCGAATATACACCGAAATGGCTTTCGTTCGAAATGGTGGTGGTTCGGATATGCACTGAGCCCTAAATTAATGTTTGCATTGTGGCATATAGACCTATGAGTTTTATGTCTTTCCTACGCAAGACCATGGAGTATGTATAGATGGACTGAGTGCTTAGAGACTGGATGAATCAAATGCCATAGGGGGCATTTCATCACGAATCGTACGGCTGACGACGATACACAGTGTTCTAAGTATTCTAGCTGAAGAGGGCCGTAAAGGCAGGCGACATGACATATTGACTGAACTTATTTGTGTAAAATTGTAACACAATCCACGGTTCCACCAAGACGTGTAGCTTATCAAGTTGATAAGATTTATGAGCATTTCAAGCATGTAGAACTTCTCTACTGTCGCTCCACTTTGACATTCGGACTCCGCTATAAATAGGAAGTTCCTAGTCTTATATCTGAAGGTCATTCAGTTGTATAAAAACAAGTAAAAGCGTGCTAAGTTCGGCCGGGCCGAATCTTATGTATCCTCCACCATGGATAGCGTTTGTCGAGTTCTTTTCCCGGTATCTTTTTTTAGGCTAACAAAGGATTAAAGAAAATAATTGCTATACTATTGGAGCTATATCAAGTCTAATTAGCATGGTTCCATGTAGACCATAATCGAATTGAATGTTAGAGACCATAGTAGATGCCATTGTGTAAAATTTCAGCCAATTTGAATGAGAATTGCGTCCTTTAGGGGCTCAAGGAGACTTGTCTATATGGGAGCTGTATCAGGCTATAGACCGATTAAGACCATATTTGACACGTAAGTACCAAAAGTACCACCCAAAAATAAAAGTGTACCGATCAGGACAATATGGGATTCTAATGAAAGGTATGCAGGCGTAGAATACGAATTTCATATTAAAAATTGGGTCCAAATAACTGGGGGCCGCCCCAACTCCAAAACCCCCTAAAATAGGTTCATTGGACAAGCATGACAATATGGGACTGAAATGAAAGGAATTCGGGAGTAGATTACGAATATGGTGAGGAAGAAGAAATATGCTTTATAATTTGTTGATATTGGAAGGGGCGGTCCCCCATAACTGGGAGGGTCCCTCCCCGTTACCAAAATCACAAGTCGACTGATAAAGACAATACTGATATCAAATGAAAGGTATTGAAGAGTTGAATACGAATATGGTATTTAAAATTGGGTCCAAGCACCTAGGAAGTCGCCCTAACCCCAAACAAACAAATTGGTCGTCCAAATCAATATGGGGCTTAAATGACAGGCATTCGAGAGTAGATTACGAATCTGGCATACAAAATCAGATCGAAGTGTGGAGGGTCACCCAACCCCCTAAAAATGCCCTAATGTTCCTCCCACTTACACCAAAAACGTCACTCAAAACCAAAAGCGGACTGATAGGCACAATACAGGTATCAAATGAAAGTTATTGGAGACTAGAAAATGAGTATACTACTAAATTTTGGGTCCAAGTACCCAGCGGTCCGCCCCAACACCAAAACACCTCTGAAAAGATATATTCGACGTTCCTATCAATATGGCACTCAAACGAAAGTTATCCGGCAGTAGATTACAAATATGGCATTAAAATTAGGTTCAAGTAATGATCGGTCGCCCCACAAATACCCCCAAATCTGCATATCAGCCGATCATGGCTATATGGGATTCAAATGAAAGATATTTGGAAGTAGATTAAAATTTTGACATTAAAAATTGCGTTCAAATCAAGATGGCGCTTTTCCTCCTCAAAATACGTCGAATAGGTTAATTGACCCATTATGGCAATATGGGACTCAAATGAAAGATATTTGAGAGTAGAAAACGAATTTGATATCCAATTTTGGGGTTATGCCATAAATCACCCCATAAACTGAACTTTTTTTCCGATTATAGCAATATGGAGCTCAAATTAACGGTATTTGGGAGTGAAGAAGGAATTTAGTATCTATTTTCAGGGCAAAGTGTCGGTGGCCGCTCCAGCCCCAAAACACCCTCCATATATATATGTATCGACCAATCACGACAATATAGAGCCATGTGTTTTTGGGGAGCCACCTCACCTCAAAATACCTCCCTATTATATATAAGCTATTTGGGGTGGAAATTTATTGATTTTCGGGACAAAGACCCTGGGGTGGACATCCACCGTCAAACACAACTTATTAACCGATCATGCCATTATGGAACTCATATGAAATTTTTCTGAAATCAGAGCACGAATCTTATATTTACTTTAATGGCCAAGTGACCACACCCAAAATACCCCCTAAACCAGAAATGCACAAAATGCAAAATTTGCCCATGAACATTCCATTAAGGAACAGGGGCAAACTTCTCACATATCAATGAGTGCAGTCCGATTAAAGTTTAAGTTCAACGATAAGGGGCCTCCTTTTTATAGCCGAGTCCGCAGTGCGACACCTCTTTGGAGAGAAGTTTTACATGGTATAGTAACTCACAAATGTTGCCAGCATTGGGAGGGGAAAATCACCGCTGAAAATTTTTTCTGATGATCTCGCCAGGATTCGAACCCAGGCGTTCAGCGTCATAGGCGGACATGCTAACCTCTGCGCTACGGTGGCCTCCCCTAAACCCGAAATATTTACCAATAATATGGGACTCACAAGAAAGTCATTTGGGAGTAGAGTAAGAATTTGCCCAGGAACCGAGCAGGCGCAAACTTCTCACGAATCAATGACGAAGCTTTGCGATTGAAGTTGAGTTTATCAACGATAAGGGACATTTTTTATGGCCGAGTCCGAACGGTGTGCCGCAGTGCGACACCTCTTTGGAAAAATTTTTTTAAATGACCATACATGGCATGGTACCTTGCAAATGTCACCAGCATTAAGAGGGGATAACCACCGCTTTAAATTTTGTCCGAAGTTCCGCCAGGATTCGAACGCAGGCGTTAAACGTCATAGGCGGCCATAGGCTACAGTAGTACGAATTCGATATCCACATTTAGGGCGAAGTGTCTCCATCCTAAAAAGATATTAGGGAGTTAAAGAATGAGCAGTGGAGCGGGCCCTATCCAGTTAGTGATATATAAAAAATTGAAAAAAAGTATAAATAATTTAAATAAAGGCATCTTCTAGATAGCCAAAATATTCAAATTTAAAAAAAATCATATCGTTAACATAAGTGATTTATGTTGTAATAGGGAAAAGGGGGAGGAGTTTACATAAGATATAGCTGCCATTCAGATTCTTTCTCTGTCACTATGTCTAAATGACAAGCATTTGTCCCTCCGTCCATTCGGTCGGTCAGCCGTAAGAGCTTGTGATATTGTGTAACTTTCACAAACGAACAAACGAGTCTGTACAGTTTGAAATATACAAATGTTCACATTTATGCCTACATACAGACAAAACACCATTATTCTTGGGTATGCTGCCGCTTATGGATTTTGACTGAATACCATAAACATTGAACAACCAACCAACAACTTGTCGTTTTTTTTTTAGTTTTTTTTTGTTGGTTTCAAAGTGATCTTTGGACAGACAATGAATGTATTTCATTTTTTCCTCCTCTATTTTTTTCCACTTTTTTATGTGTGTTTCAACGATTGAACTCGGTGACAGCAAAGTACTGAATAATTTTAAATAAACGTTTTCATATCGGCGATCTAAAAGATTTTTTTCCCTGTTTTTGTTTTTGTGTAATAGTCTCTTTGGAAAAAATTCAATATGGCGCATTTAATGGCTGTTGGTTGCTTCACTGGCCACATATATCACTTGCACCAGTCCCCACTAAAGTATCACAGTGGACAGTGGTACATACGGTACTTCTTGGGAATTGTATTAAAGTAAGATGATCGCCACAACAAAATAAGTCCTTCAGCATGTTTCGCAATCAGTCCGTGACCTGTAATAAAGTGAGCTTTCTTCAATAAAAAAAATGTCTATTGACATGCTGCGGTCAACTGTCATCCGTAACCTTATATGGAAAAATCATCTTGTATGTCGCTAGAGGCAACTCACAGACTCAGTTTCTCTGGTGGTTTCTAGTCCCGCAAAATTATCTCTCAGACACTCAGTTGAATATGTAACTTCTCACCTATCTCGTTGATGGATCTATAATAGTCAAAGATAGGATTTGAATTCAGAAACAAGTTAAAGCGTGGTGGCCGAGTCTTGGCAACCCACCACCATGGATTCTGCTAAAATATGGGAGCCCTCCTGGTTATAAACCGAATTGGACCGTACTTGACGCAGTTGTTAAGTGGTTTCTCTGGTGGTTTCTAGTCCCGCAAAATTATGGTGAATATGTAACTTCTCACCTATCTCGTTGATGGATCTATAATAGTCAAAGATAGGATTTGAATTCAGAAACAAGTTAAAGCGTGGTGGCCGAATCTTGGGAACCCACCACCATGGATTCTGCTAAAATATGGGAGCCCTCCAGGTTATAAACCGAATTGGACCGTACTTGACGCAGTTGTTAAGAGCCATAACTGAACACTAGTTGCAAAATTTCAGCCAAATCGATTAAAAAATCGCGGCTTGTAAGGGCTCAAGAAGTCAGATCGGGTGACCGGTTTATATGGCAGCTATATCATGTTCTTGACCGATTTGGACCGTACGTGACACTGTTGTTGGAAGTCATAACAGAACACTATGCACAAAATTTCAGCCAAATAGGATAAAAATTGAGGCTTCTAGGGGCTCAAGAAGTCAAATGGGGAGATCGGTTTATATGGGAGCTATATCAGGTTTTAGACCGATTTGGACCGTACTTAGCACAGTTATTTTAAGTCATAACAGAACACTATGTGCAAAATTTCAGCCAAATCGGACAGAAATTTCGGCTTCCAGGGGCTCAAGAAGTCAAATCGGGAGATCGATTTATATGGGAGCTATATTAAGTTCTTGACCGATTTGGACCGTATTCCGCACAATTGTTGGAAGTCATAACAGAACACTACATGCAAAATTTCAGCCAAAGCGGACAAAAAATGCGGCTTCCAGGTCCTCAAGAAGTCAAATCGGGAGATCGGTTTATATGGGAGCTATATCCAAATCTAAACAGATATAGCCCATTTGCAAACCCCAATGACCTATATCAATATAAAGTATCTGTGCAAAATTTAAAGCGGTTAGCTCTTCACGTTCGACCGCTATCATGATTTCGACAGACGAACGGACGGACATGGCTCAGAATGTCGAGACGATCAAGAATATATATACTTTATGGGGTCCTCGATCAATATATCGAGGTGTTACAAACGGAATGACTAGATTAGTACACCCCCATCTTATGGTGGTGGGTATAAGAAATTAAATGACAGCCTGTATGCCTAAAACAAGCTATGCATTAGTTCCGACTTAGTAATGCAATTTGCTCATGAACATTCCATAAAGAAACAGGGGCAAACTTCAGGGGCAATTTTGAACTGTCGTCCACCAAGTCACAACACCATATACTATTGTAGGCGTGACTTCAGCAGCATACAGCAAACACATAACAAGAAATTCATAATAGTTCCACGCTGAAAATAGGGTACTTTAATTTTATGCCCTCCACCATAGGATGGGGGTTATACTAATTTCGTCATTCTGTTTGTAACACCTCGAAATATGCGTCTAAGATCCCATAAAGTATATATTTTCTTGATCGTCATGACATTTTCAGTCGATCTAGCCATGTACTTCCATCCGTCTGTTTGTCAAAAGCACGCCAACTTTCGAAGGTGTAAAGCTAGGCGCTTGAAATTTTGCACAAATACTTTTTATTAGTGTAGGTCGGTTGGGATTGTAAATAGGCCAAATCGGTCCATGCTTTCATATAGCTGAAAATAAAAACCGACCTTGGGTCTTGATATCTTGGGCCTCTAGAGGGCGCAATTCTCGACCGATTTGGCAGAAATTTTGCACGTAGTTTTTTAATATCACTTCCAATAACTGTGATAAGTATGGTTCAAATCGGTTCACAACCTAGTATAGCTGCCATATAAACCGATCTTGGATCATGACTTCTTGAGCAGCTAGAGGGCGCAATTCTCAGCCGATTTGGCTGAAATTTTGCATGAGGTGTTTTGTTATGACTTTCAACATCTGTGCTCAGTAAGGCGGATATCGGTACATAAGCTGATATAGCTGCCATATAAACCGATCTGGGATCTTGACTTTTAAAGGCTGTAGAGGGCGCAATTCTCATCTGATTTGACAGAAATTTTGTACAACGGCTTCTCCCATGACCTTCAACATACGTTTTCAATATGGTCTGAATCGGTCTATAGCCTGATACAGCTCCCATATAAACCGATCTCCCGATTTTGCTTCTTGAGCCTCTACAATACGCAATTCTTATCCGAATGGACTAAAATATCATACAATGACATCTACAATGTTCAGCATTCAATTCATTTATGACCCGAATCGGACTATAACTTGATATAGCTCTAATAGCATAACAGTTTTTATTCATTATTCTTTGTTTGCGTAAAAAGAGATACCGCTCAAAAAACTCGACAAAAGCTATCCATGGTGGAGGGTATATAAGATTCGGCCCGGCCGATATCTTAACATGTCAGATATCTGTGTGAGAGGGACGATTCAAACGAAGTTTTGTTTGCACTCTAGAAGTAACCAAAAAAAAAAGCCAAATGGATATAAACCATAATCAGGACAATATGGTACTCAAATGAAAGTTATTTGATAGAAGAAAATGAATTTGATATCCAATTGTTGGGCGAAATCTCTGGTGATCCATATCACCCCCAAACCGCCTTTATTTACTGACCATTGTAATATGTTCTCTGAACCTGTTGTATTATTCTCATGTGGCACTTTTTCTCCATCGCAGTCCACCCATCGAACCTACGGCCCGTTTACAAAGTGGCCCTCATCTGGTATCCTTCTCGTTACGCTCCTGAATGTGATACTTCCAATTCAGTTTCCTGTCCAAGATCACTCCTAAGTATTTGACCTTGTCAGATATAGAAATCATTCTATTGAGGAAACGGGGTAATTGACCAACCTTTGTCTTCCTCGTGAACAGGTAAATTTAAGCAATTTTTCAGACACCGTTGGATTTTCAATTTTTGATGCGTAAAAATTTTTTGAGTTGAGTACACAATTTTTCAGACACCGTTGAATTCGTGAAGAAAATCTCTTTTCGTAATGGTGCTGGATGAAGCAATACTCTCTTCCATTTTCTTGAAAACTATAGGAGTATTGCTTCAACATCGCTGATATCCATAAATTCAAAAAAAAAAAAAAATACCAACGTCAGTTTGCAACGGCTGTAACTTCCTCAGTTTCGAACTTCACAATTTTTCAGGCACCGTTGGATTCGTGACAAAAATCCCTTTCCGTAGAGGTGCTACATGAAGCGATACTGTAAAGGTTGCTATGGAAAATATAGCAAAAACCAATTTATTTTGGGCGTAAAAATTCAAAGTCGTTTTCAAGGCCAACAACGCTGTAACTCCTTCATTTTTTCGAATTTCGAAAATTTTTAAGCATTCCGCAGTTCGAAATTCAAAGACGATTCGTAAAGTGAACAGAATTACTTGGAATTTCACATTTTATTTTTTTTGCATTTTTTTAGGAAAGGCTAACCCCTTATGAAAATTTTCAATTTTTGATGCGAAAAAATTTTTCGAGTTGAGTATACAGTATTGAAGATTATGACAAAAAATTCGGTTTAGTGCAACTCCTATGTTTTTCCTTCAAGAAACAAGCTCAAATCCGCATAATCAATATCCGAAAAATGCAAACAAATCAACGTGAGTTTGAAATTGCTGTAACATCCTTAGTTTTGCGAACTTCGAAATTCTTAGCACACCGTTGGATTCGTGAAGAAAATCTCTTTCCGTAATGGTGCTGGATGAAGCAATACTCTCTTCTATTTCCTTGAAAACTTTACGAGTATTGCTTCAAAATCGCATAATTGATATCCAAAAATTTCGAAAAAACCAACGTGAGTTTGCAACTGCTGTAACTTCCTCAGTTTTGCGAAGTATACAATTTTTCAGACACCGCTGGATTTGTGACTAAAATTCCTTTCCGTAGAGGTGCTACATGAAGCGATACTGTAAAGGTTGCAATGGTAAACATAGCAAAAACCAATTTATTTTGGGCGTAAAAATTCAAAGTCGTTTTCAAGGCCAACAACGCTGTAACTCCTTCATTTTTTCGAATTTCGAAAATTTTTAAGCATTCCGCAGTTCGAAATTCGGAGACGATTCGTAAAGTGAACAGAATTACTTGCAATTTCACATTTTATTTTTTTTGCATTTTTTTAGGAAGGCTAACCCCTTATGAAAATTTTAAATTTTTGATGCGAAAAAATTTTTCGAGTTGAGTATACAGTATTGAAGATAATGGCAAATAATTCGGTTTAGAGCAACTCCTATGTTTTTCCTTCAAGAAACAAGCTCAAAATCGCATAATCAATATCCGAAAAATGCAAAAAAATCAACGTGAGTTTGAAATTGCTGTAACATCCTTAGTTTTGCGAACTTCACAATTCTGAGCACACCGTTGGATTCGTGAAGAAACTCTCTTTCCGTAATGGTGCTGGATGAAGCAATACTCTCTTCTATTTCCTTGAAAACTTTACGAGTATTGCTTCAAAATCGCATAATTGATATCCAAAAATTTCGAAAAAACCAACGTGAGTTTGCAACTGCTGTAACTTCCTCAGTTTTGCGAAGTATACAATTTTTCAGACACCGCTGGATTTGTGACTAAAATTCCTTTCCGTAGAGGTGCTACATGAAGCGATACTGTAAAGGTTGCAATGGTAAACATAGCAAAAACCAATTTATTTTGGGCGTAAAAATTCAAAGTCGTTTTCAAGGCCAACAACGCTGTAACTCCTTCATTTTTTCGAATTTCGAAAATTTTTAAGCATTCCGCAGTTCGAAATTCGGAGACGATTCGTAAAGTGAACAGAATTACTTGCAATTTCACATTTTATTTTTTTTGCATTTTTTTAGGAAGGCTAACCCCTTATGAAAATTTTAAATTTTTGATGCGAAAAAATTTTTCGAGTTGAGTATACAGTATTGAAGATAATGGCAAATAATTCGGTTTAGAGCAACTCCTATGTTTTTCCTTCAAGAAACAAGCTCAAAATCGCATAATCAATATCCGAAAAATGCAAAAAAATCAACGTGAGTTTGAAATTGCTGTAACATCCTTAGTTTTGCGAACTTCACAATTCTGAGCACACCGTTGGATTCGTGAAGAAACTCTCTTTCCGTAATGGTGCTGGATGAAGCAATACTCTCTTCTATTTCCTTGAAAACTTTACAAGTATTGCTTCAAAATCGCATAATTGATATCCACAAATTTCGAAAAAACCAACGTGAGTTTGCAACTGCTGTTACTTCCTCAGTTTTGCGAACTTTTTCAGACACCGTTGGATTCGTGGCGAAAATCCCTTTCCGTAGAGGTGCTACATGAAACGATACTGTAAAGTTTGCTATGAAAAACATAGCAAAAACCAATTTATTTTGGGCGTAAAAATTCAAAGTCGTTTTCAAGGCCAACAACGCTGTAACTCCTTCATTTTTTCGAATTTCGAAAATTTTTAAGCATTCCGCATTTCGAAATTCGAAGACGATTCGTAAAGTGAACAGAATTACTTGCAATTTCACATTTTATTTTTTTTGCATTATTTTAGCAAAGGCTAACCCCTTATGAAAATTTTCAATTTTTGATGCGAAAAAAATTTTCGAGTTGAGTATACAGTATTGAAGATAATGGCAAATAATTCGGTTTAGAGCAACTCCTATGTTTTTCCTTCAAGAAACAAGCTCAAAATCGCATAATCAATATCCGAAAAATGCAAAAAAATCAACGTGAGTTTGAAATTGCTGTAACATCCTTAGTTTTGCGAACTTCACAATTCTGAGCACACCGTTGGATTCGTGAAGAAACTCTCTTTCCGTAATGGTGCTGGATGAAGCAATACTCTCTTCTATTTCCTTGAAAACTTTACAAGTATTGCTTCAAAATCGCATAATTGATATCCACAAATTTCGAAAAAACCAACGTGAGTTTGCAACTGCTGTTACTTCCTCAGTTTTGCGAACTTTTTCAGACACCGTTGGATTCGTGGCGAAAATCCCTTTCCGTAGAGGTGCTACATGAAACGATACTGTAAAGTTTGCTATGAAAAACATAGCAAAAACCAATTTATTTTGGGCGTAAAAATTCAAAGTCGTTTTCAAGGCCAACAACGCTGTAACTCCTTCATTTTTTCGAATTTCGAAAATTTTTAAGCATTCCGCATTTCGAAATTCGAAGACGATTCGTAAAGTGAACAGAATTACTTGCAATTTCACATTTTATTTTTTTTGCATTATTTTAGCAAAGGCTAACCCCTTATGAAAATTTTCAATTTTTGATGCGAAAAAAATTTTCGAGTTGAGTATACAGTATTGAAGATAATGGCAAATAATTCGGTTTAGAGCAACTCCTATGTTTTTCCTTCAAGAAACAAGCTCAAAATCGCATAATCAATATCCGAAAAATGCAAAAAAATCAACGTGAGTTTGCAACTGCTGTAACTTCCCCAGTTTTGCGAACCTGACAATTTTTCAGGCGCCGTTGGATTCGTGACAAAAATCCCTTTCCGTAGAGGTGCTACATGAAGCGATACTGTTAAGGTTGCTATGGAAAACATAGCAAAAACCAATTTATTTTGGGCGTAAAAATTCAAAGTCGTTTTCAAGGCCAACAACGCTGTAACTCCTTCATTTTTTCGAATTTCGAACATTTTTAGGCATTCCGCAGTTCGAAATTCGAAGACGATTCGTAAAGTGAACAGAATTACTTGGAATTTCACATTTTATTTTTTTTGCATTTTTTTAGGAAAGGCTAACTAACCCCTCATAAAAATTTTCAATTTTTGATGCGAAAAAATTTTTCGAGTTGAGTATACAGTATTGAAAAAATGGCATTCGGGTTAGCGCAACTCCCATGTTTTTTCTTCAAAAAATAAGCTCAAAATCGCATAATTGATATCCAAAAAACGCAAAAAAATCTACGTGAGTTTCAAATTGCTGTAACTTCGTTAGTTTTGCGAACTTCAACATTCTGAGGACACCGTTGGATTCGTGAAGAAAATCTCTTTCCGTAATGGTGCTGGACGAAGCAACACTCTCTCCCATTTCCTTGCAATCTTAATCTTGCAATTTAACAAATTTTGACAAAAAATTTTAATAAATTCTCATTTTAAGGTTTTAGGGCTAGGGCTTAAATAGCCATGCACATGTTTCACATACTACTCATAGATAGGAGTTGTAGGAATCCACTCAATGATATTGAAATTTTTCCTTTTTGTCCTCGACGAAATAAAGCATGAAAATATCACTGTACATCGCCTAACGCAGACCCACACAATTTCTCTTTTCTTATATGGATACACACACAAATACCGAGACAATCAATTAAGCTTCGTTAAGATCAATTTAAAAATCCCGCATAAAATAACAAAATAGTTCTGTTGTTGTCTTCTTACACAAAAAAAAGAAGAAGAGAAGAACACAAAAACCCACCGACAAAACAGCACTCTGTGGATTCATTCATCGGAGCGAGCGAGCGAGCGAACGCGTTTTGAGTTTTTGGTGGCCCATACATAGTGGCCCCCTCAATTTGGTCAGACTTCTATTTTCACAGTTTTTATAGTTTTTTTTTTTGCATTGTTGTTACTGTCAGCTTAGAAAAAAAAACTGTATTCACATATAGACATTTTAACAAAAACCACCATATATACATATGTATACGTGTGTGTATGTATGTTCATATGGGGACACCGGTCATCACCAGCAGTAGAAGTCATGTGTATTTTTTCCATCCCATCCCATAGACCATCGTCATGAGCATGTGGCGGCGTTGGAACTGAAATAATGATCTCGAACAGCGACCCCTTATGACGTTCATGGGGAAACATTACAACTTGACAACCTTCTCTAGAAATACACTGAGAAAAACTAGGCTGTGTTACGGGGAATATGGCAGTGATGCTGAAATATTGACTATTTATAATATTGAGCATCCTTACTCTGACGATAATTGTATGCTGCCCTTTTTCTCCTATCATTGGCACATAAACTCAAAGTGCATTCCTCAAGTTTATCTTTAGATCGACTCCGCTGAAATTTGAAACACTGAGTTGTTTTAAATCTACCGACATCGATCTAAATATGGTTTACATTGGACTATATATAGATATAGCTGCCATATAGACCGATCTTCCGATTAAGGGTCTGAAGCCCATAAAAGCTTTATTTCAAATAGTCAGTCAAATAGTCAAATAGTCAGTTAAATTAAGCCTCCCATCATCCGACCTAAATATGGTTCAGATCGGACTATATTTAAATAAAGCTGCCGTATAGACAGATCTCCCTATTAAGAGTCTGAAGCCCATAAAAGCAGCATTTATTACCCGATTCCGCTAAATTTGAAACAGTGAGTTGTTTTAAGCCTCCCGATATCTGACTCAAATATAGTTTAAATCGGACTATATTTAGATATAGCTGCCATATAATACCGATCTGGAGATAAAGGGTCTAAAGCCCATAAAAGCTTTATTTACTACCCGATTCCGCTGAAATTTGAAAGAGTAAGTTGTATTAAACCTCCAGACATTCGACTCACATGTAGGTCATATCGGACTATATTTAGATACTAGCTGGACAGGGCCCGCTCCGCTGCGCCTTCTAGCTTTTGGTGGTGGATTGGGGTAGCCAAACCTTTGGCCCCGAAAGTGGATATCAGATTCATACTCTACTTCCATAAATCACATTTGAGCTATATATTGCTATAGACGATATATTTGTGTGGTTTAGGGGGAGTTTATGTGAGGCGGCCTTGAAATACGTAGCCATGAAATGATATCAGCATCGTTCGAGAGCCCGAGAGTTGTTGTAAGCCTTCCGACATCTGACCTAAATGTGGTTCAGATCGGATTTAGATATTTGTAGCTGCCATATAGACGGATCTCCCGATTAAGGGTTTGAAGCCCATAAAAGCTGTATTTATTACCCGATTCTCCCTCTTGGACCCTCCCTCGTTATCTACACAGAATTTCCTTGCATTTGAGTACGATATTGCGTAGATTAAAGGAGCTCAAAATACTCACGACCCTATTGGACCCTGCCTGGGCTGCCTTTCTGAGAAGAATTTTTCGTACTCGTTATCTACACTGAATTTCCTGTCATTTGAGTCCCATATCGCGTAGATTGAAACGGTTCAAAATTCTCAAGAACCTCTTTGATCATTCCCGGGCTTACATTCTGGGTAAACTTTTCCGTATTCGTTACCCAATCCGAATTTCCTTTCATTTAAGTACCATAACGCGTGGATAGAAGGGGTTCAAAATTCTCAAAACCCTCTTAGACCACCCCTGGGCTTCCTTTCTGGGCACAATTTTTCGTATTCGTTATCTACACTGAATTTTGCCTTCATGTGAGTACCATATCGCGTAGATTAAAGGGGTTCAAAATTCTCTAGACCCTCCAGGGCTTCCTTCCGAACTACATTGCGTAGATTGAAGGAGTTCAACATTTTCAAGACCCTATAGGACTCCCCCTGGGGTTCCTTTCTGAGAAGATTTTTTCGCACTCGTTATCTGCCCTGAATTTCCTTTCATTTGAGTACCATATCGCGTAGATTGAAGGGGTTAACAATTCTCGGGACCCTATTGAACTCCAATTTTTTGCCTAACTTTACGGTATTCGTTATGAATAGGAAATTTCCAATAAATGGACGCCAGTGTCTGACAACCGAAACGGACATATGAGGGTGCGCGAAAAATCACAAAGAAACTCTTATTTCGCTATAGAAGAAAGGAGTAGATTATTACCTATCCGCCTTCCACCTTTCCTACGCATGTGTTGAAAACTGAACCAGTTTGCCTAACTCTGAATTTGGATTTACAATAGCATGGCAAGTGAAGAAAAAAGGATCAGAACGGGGTCTTCCCTATTCCGACTTATAGATAGTACATTTCAACCACGAGAAGGGCATGCCTTTAGTTTTAAGCAAAAATTATTACGGACACTGTGTTATCTACGGCTACGGACACTGTGTTATCCATGATACAATATCCAATGCTCTAGGCAGTGTGAATTACATCCTACCTGAGCCGCTTTTTGATAAAAAAAAAGTACTGTACCACTTTTCTTGATAGAACCGATTGGAACCACGATATCCCTGGTAACAGAAGTTACATAGACTTCTATACGGTTGGTTAAAAACTAAACGACCAGGTGGGCTTTGGGTTGTACTCTAAAGATCTAGAACTGGTCATATCGAAAAGGTTACCCGACCTTTTCAATAATGGAAGTGGTGGAATAGCTAAGATATAATGTCATTACAACAATTGACATAAATATATTCTCAGAGAGCCAGACAGCCATTGAATTCCTGGAGAACGTCTTTCTGAACACAAAAACCGCCCTCGACGAGATGTATGAACAGTTCAAAATTCACCTGTTCTGCGTGCCGGGCCATAGAGATATCCCAGGGAATTTTTGCATGTGAAATTTCGATTTTTAACGGATTTGTGATGAAATTCCGAATTTTCAATGGAGTCACGAATTAAGGCCCATTTCCCTCTAGCAGAAGATACCGCCATTCAAAGTTAGGAGATACCGCCATTCTATGTTTCACATGTTAAATTATAAATTTTAATGAATTTTCAATAAAATTCCGAATTTTTTGATGGAGTCACGAATTAAGACCCATTTACCTCTAGGACGCATTCTTTAGGAGATACAGCCATTTTAAGTTTCGCATGTGAAATTTAGATTTTTAATGGATTTTTAATAAAATTCGGAATTTTTTGATCGAGTCACGAATTAAGGCCCATTTCCCTCTAGGACGCATAGTTTAGGAGATGCAGCTATTTTAATTTTAATGGATTTTCAATAAAATTCCTAATTTTTTGATGGAGTCACGAATTAAGGCCCATTTCCCTCTAGGACGCATAGTTTAGGAGATACAGCCATTTTAAGTTTCGCATGTGAACTTTCGATTTTTAATGGATTAAAAATAATAAAATTACGATTTTTTGATGGAGTCACTAATTAAGGCCCATTTCCCCTTAGAGCGCATAGTTTAGTGGATACAGCTATTTTAAGTTTTGCATGTGGAATCTCGATTTTTAATGGATTTTCAATAAAATTCCGAATTTTATGATGAAGTCACAGATTAAGGCCCATTTCCCTCTAGGACGCATAGTTTAGGAGATACAGCCATTTTAGGTCTTGGATGTAAAAATGTCGAATTTTTTTATGGAGTCACAAATTAAGGCCTATTTCCCTCTAGGACGCATAGTTTAGTAGATACAGCCATTTCAAATATCGAATTGGAAATTTAGATTTTTAATGGCTTTTCAATAAAATTTCGAAATTTAAGATGGAGTCATGAATTAAGGCCCATTTCCCTCATGAAGGCATATTTTAGGAGATACAGCCATTTTTAAATTTTGAGTATAAAAATTCGATGAAATGTCGAATTTCATCGACTGTTCCTTAGTGAAACGTTCATGGGCAAAATTAGCAAATTTGCAATTTTTGCACGAATTAAGGTCCATTTCCCTCCAGGACGCATAGTTTAGGAGATACAGCCATTTTAAGTTTCGCATGTGAAATTTCGATTTTTAATAGATTTTCAATGAAATTTCGAATTTTTTTATGGAGTCACGAATTAGGGCCCATTTCGCTCTAGGACGCATAGTTTAGGAGATACCGCCATTTTAAGTTTCGCATGTGAACTTTCGATTTTAAATGGATTAAAAATAATAAAATTCCGAATTTTTTTGATGGAGTCACGAATTTCCCCTTAGAGCGCATAGTTTAATGGATACAGATATTTTATGTGAAATCTCGATTTTTGATGGATTTTCAATAAAATTCCGAATTTCATGATGAAGTCACAAATTAAGGCCCATTTCCCTCTAGGGCGCATAGTTTAGGATATACAGCCATTTCAAATATCGAATTGGAAATTTTGATTTTTAATGGCTTTTCAATAAAATTCCGAATTTTTAGATGGAATCATGAATTAAGGCCCATTTCCCTCATGGACGCATATTTTAGGAGATGCAGCCATTTTTAAAGTTTTGAGTGTAAAAATTCGATGAAATGTCGAATTTCATTGACTGTTCCTTAGTGAAATGTTCATGGGAAAAATTAGCAAATTTGCAAGTTTTGCACGAATTAAGGCCCATTTCCCTCCAGGACGCATAGTTTAGGAGATACAGCCATTTTAAGTTTCGCATGTGACATTTAGATTTTCAATGAAATTTCGAATTTTTTTATGGAGTCACGAATCAAGGCCCATTTCCCTCTAGGACGCATAGTTTAGGAGATACAGCCATCTTAAGCTTCGCATGTAAAATTTCGATTTTTAATGGATTTTCAATAAAATTTTTTATGGATTTCAATAAAAAGGCAGATTTCCCTTTAGGACGCATAGCTTAGGAGATACAGCCATTTTAAGTTTCGCATGTGAAATTTCGATTTTTAATGGATTTTCAATAAAATAAAGCGGACGAGCTAGCGAGACTAGGAACTACCTTACACATTTCAGGGCTACTGAAATCTGTGGGATGCCTCTAGCGACATGTAAGCTAAGTTTTCAGGACCAGGCCCGAAGGACAACGAATGATCGATGGTATCTATGATATTACAATGGACGAAAACGTCTACCTGAGTCTGATGGCAGATTACCACTTAAACCTATCCTAACCTAACCTACATCAATGCCTATGAAATTTTTCAATGATTTTTTTTAGAATGTTACATTCTCGTTTGTCAGTATCTGCATCAGGGCTTGTTGGTAAATTGTAATGGATCTACTGCCATTACATTACATGAACTTTTTCCTACACTCTACAACTTGATTACTTCAAACTCTGAGATTCCGTGTACAGTTTTGTCTGATATCATTTCATGCAGTTACAGTGGTTTAGTAATGCTGCAAATCTGCAATGTTTTGAGTTTTATAAATAATTGCTAAACAGTAGTCATACTTTTATACATAACAATCTAACATTCTTTTTTCTTTTCTATTGACTTTATGGTACCTATTTTTTTTTTTTTTTTTGTATTTTCATAACAACTTACGACGATGAGACATACAACTGTCAACTTGAGGTGATGACAGTTGAGAAATGACAATTTATGATATTTTGTTTTCTAGGATCTTTTGTCACACTCGGAACCGACAGTTCATCGTTTCTGAGAACAAGTCAATGTTGTTAGGTACACAAAAGTATTCTTACAAAAATTCATACATATGGCTACTCTATTAAGGTGGCACATGGAATTTTTAAAATTAAAAAATAAAATTTACTCCAATGTTTAGGTTTGGTCTAATACCACATTACTCTATAGAATATTATAGACTACCTTTAAGAACCTTTATAAAGGGTGATTTTTTTGAGGTTAGGATTTTCATGCATTAGTATTTGACAGATCACGTGGGATTTCAGACATGGTGTCAAAGAGAAAGATGCTCAGTATGCTTTGACATTTCATCATGAATAGACTTACTAACGAGCAACGCTTGCAAATCATTGAATTTTATTACCAAAATCAGTGTTCGGTTCGAAATGTGTTCATTCACCGTTCAGCGATGAGGCTCATTTCTGGTTGAATGGCTACGTAAATAAGCAAAATTGCCGCATTTGGAGTGAAGAGCAACCAGAAGCCGTTCAAGAACTGCCCATGCATCCCGAAAAATGCACTGTTTGGTGTGGTTTGTACGCTGGTGGAATCATTGGACCGTATTTTTTCAAAGATGCTGTTGGACGCAACGTTACGGTGAATGAACACATTTCGAACCGAACACTGATTTTGGTAATAAAATTCAATGATTTGCAAGCGTTGCTCGTTAGTAAGTCTATTCATGATGAAATGTCAAAGCATACTGAGCATCTTTCTCTTTGACACCATGTCTGAAATCCCACGTGATCTGTCAAATACTAATGCATGAAAATCCTAACCTCAAAAAAATCACCCTTTACCAGTTGCTGGTTTCCGGTAGTGGCGGCGACGGGAATACCACAGATTCAATTCCTGATGATTGAATAAATTATGTAACGCCAAGTCAGAATAAGGTCTGCATAGCAGAAACCCAGCTAAAGATCAACAAAGTGTTCGGGTCTATGCACCGGAAAGACCTTGATTCCTAAAAAGGAGCTTGTCAAGGATCGCTATCTCCGCATGAATGCAAGTATGTGTTACAACAAGAAGAACAACTAAAAGTGTGCTAATTTCGGCCTTGCCGAATCTTGGGAACCCACCACCATGGATTCTGCTAAAATATGGGAGCTTTATCTGGTTATAGGCCGACATGGACTGTACTTGGCACAGCTATTAAAAGTCATAACATAACACTATATGCAAAAATCGGCCAAATCAAATAAAAATCGCGGCTTGTAAGGGCTCAAGAATTCAAATCGGGGGATCAGTTTATATGGGAGCTTTATCAGGTTATAGACCGATTTGGACCTTACTTGACATAGTTGTTGGAAGCCATAACAGAACACTATGTGCAAAATTTCAGTCAATTCGAGTGAAGTGAAGTCAAATCGGGAGGTCGGTTTATATGGAAGCTATATCAGTTTATACACAGATTTGGAACGTACTTGGCAAATTTGTTGAGAGTCATAACGGAACACCACATGCAAAATTTCAGCCAAATCGGACTATAATTGCGTCTTCCAGGGGATCAGGAAGTCAAGTTGGGAGTTCGGTTTATATGGGAGCTATATATCAGGTTAAAGACCGATTTAGACCGTACTTGGCACAATTGTTGGAAGACATAACGGAACACTATGTTCAAAATTTCGGCCCAATCGGACAAAAATTGTGGCTTGTAAGTGCTCAAGAAATCAAATCGGGAGGTCGGTCTATATAGGAGTTATATCAGGTTGTAGACCGATTTAGACCGTACTTGGTATAGTTGTTGGAAGTCATAACATCACACTATGTGTAAAACTTTACCCAAATCGGATAAAAATTGCACCTAAGACGGACTCAAGAAGTCAAATCGAGAGATCGGTTTATATGGGAGCTATATCAGGTTAAAGACCGATTTGCACCATACTTGGCACAGTTGTTGGAAGCCATAACAGAACACTATGTTAAAAATTTCAGCTAAATCGGGTGATATTTGAGGCTTCCAGGGGCTCAAGAAATCAAATTGGGAGGTCGGTTTATGTGGGAGCTATATCAGGGCTCAGGAAATCAAATCGGAAGATCGGTTTATATGGAAGCTATATCAGGTTATAAACGGATTGAGATCGCGCTTGGCCAGCAACTGTGTTGGAAGCCATAACAGAACACTATGTTTGAAAATTCAGTCCAATCGGACAAAAAATGCGGCTTGTAAGGGCTCAAGAAGTCAATTCGAGAAATCGGTTTATATGGGAGCTATATTAAGTTATACACCGATTTGGACCGTACTTGGCATAGTTGTTGGAAACCATAACAGAACACAACATGCACAAATCGGATAAAAAAATGCGGCTTCCAGGGGCTCAAGAAGAATCCATTTGCAATCCCCAATGACCTAGATCAATATTAAGTATGTGTGCAAAATTTCAAGCGTCTAGCTTTACGCGTTCGACCGCTGTCATGATTTCCCCAGACGGACGGACATGGCTAGTTCGTACTTCATGGGGTCCTAGATCAATATTTCGAGGTGTTACAAACGTAATGACTAGATAAGTATACCCCCATCCTATGTTGGTGGGTACATAAAGCAACAGCCGATGGGTTGCCGGGAGAACTATTCATGACGGGGGCGAAACGCTGATATGCATCAACTCAACTGCCCGATCTGGCCAGAATATCGGCTATCCCATGATTAGAACCTCAGCATACTATACTATTGTTTTCTTTGCAAAATGAATACCACAAAATGACTTTAGCAGTCATATATTCCACAATGAAAATAGGAAAGAACCTCTCCAAATCGTTCAATATCAAACGAGGTTTTAGACAAGAAAGTCGGAGTCCATACGGAGTCCGGTTAGAAGTTAACTTAGTAATCAAAAAAATCCATGTTGAAAGAAAACTATTCCTAGATTTGATTTTCATACATACAGTAAGGTGGTCTAATATTCTCCATGCATCAGAGACATCCACACAAATACACCCTTCGTATGGGAGTGTGTGTTACATATATGAAATTCTGTAGCGCTCTCATACACATGTCGCCACACACGCACACACTTGCAATCAATTAAGATTCATTAAAATCAATTTAAAATATGTCCCGCATCAGAGACTGACTTGACTGGCCCATGGATGATGTGCTTCGTCGTCCATAGACTGTAGAATACATTGTTTGGAATTCGCTTTTTTTTGGTTTTGCTGATGTTGTTTGTCTTGTTTTGAAATGTTGTTGTTTTTTATGTAGAACAAAAGTTTATTGGAAGATCATGATGGGTTTTTTTTTAGTTATTCCAAATTGTACCATGACTGAGGCTCTTCTTTTTTGGTAATAAAAACCAAATGTACTCAGTTTTATGGACATGCCGAAAATAATGTTGACTATCAATTTGAAATTATTTTCAATTTTTTGGATTTTTTTTTTGTTTTCCTTAAATGTCGGATATTTGTGAAGCTTCTAATGGCCGTTGGCGAATACATTTTCCTTGCATTTCCCCAACAGTTAGTCCACTGACAAATTGATGGTGTCCATGGTTAGTTAGTCAGCAAACTGGGGTATACCCCAGCATTGACTACGTCGAAGATTGTCTGTGGCTGTAATTGAAATCAATACTCCCACAAAATGATAAGCAAAAAAAAAAAAAAAAAAACAAAAATACAAATGAAATAAAAACGAATTATAATTGATTTGAAAATTTTCATTGATTATTCTCGCCTGAACGCTGATGGGAGGCTACATATGTATGTCCGAGAATGTCATTGTCATAATTTTTAAATCAAATTATCTCATTGAAATTGTTTTGTAGAGCTGATGACACGAAAACAAATCTGCATTAGCTATAAAATTGAATTAAATATCAAAATACAAGTAAAAAGGCATTAAGTTCGGCCGGGCCGAACAAAATCGGGTAATTAATGAAGCTTTTATGAACTTCAGACCCTTAATCGGCATATCGGTCTATATGACAGCTATATCTAAATACAGTCCTTTTTTTACCATATTTGGGTCGAATGGCGGGTGGCCTAAAACTACTCACTGTTTCAAATTTCAGTTAAATTAGATAAAAAATAATGCTTTTATGGGCTTCAGACCCTTTATCGGGAGATCGGTCTATAGGGCAGCTATATCTAAATGTAGTACGATCTGAACCAAATTTGGGTCAGATGTTGGTAGGCCTTAAACTTCCCAACGTTTTAAATTTCAGCAAAATCGGATAAAAAATAAAGCTTTTATGGGCTTCAGACCATTTATCGGCAGATCGGTCTGTATGGCAGCTATATCTAAATATAGTCCGAACTGAACCATATTTGGGTCCTATATTAGTAGGCCTAAAACTACTCACTGTTTTAAATTTCAGCAAAATCGGATAAAAAATAAAGCTTTTATGGGCTTCATACCCTTTATCGGCAGATCGGTCTATATGGCAGCTACATCTAAATATAGTCCGAACTGAACCATATTTGGGTCCTATATTAGAAGGCCTAAAACTACTCACTGTTTTAAATTTCAGCAAAATCGGATACAAAATAAAGTTTTTTTGGGCTTCAGACCCTTTATCGGAGATCGGTCTATATGGCAACTATATCTAAATATAGTCCTATCCAGACCATATTTGGGGCGGATGTCGGGAGACCTAAAACTACCCACTGTTTCAAATTTTAGCGAAATCGGGTAATAAATAGGGCTTTTATGGGCTTCAGACCCTTTATCGGCAGATCGGTCTATAGTGCAGCTATATCTAAATATAGTCCGAATTGAACCATATTTGGGTTCTATATTAGTAGGCCTAAAACTATCCACCGTTTTAAATTTCAGCAAAATCGAATAAAAAATAAAGCTTTTATGGGCTTCAGACCCTTAATCGGCAGATCGGTCTATAGTGCAGCTATATCTAAATATAGTCCGATCTGAACCATATTTGGGTTCTATGTAAGGAGGTCTAAAACTACTCACTGTTTAAAATTTCAGCAAAATTGGTTAAAAAATAAAGCTTTTATGGGCTTCAGACCCTTTATCGGCAGATCGGTCTATATGGCAGCTATATCTAAATATAGTCCGATCTGAGCCATATTTGGGTCAGAAGTCGGGAGGCCTAAAACTACTAACTGCTTAAAATTTCTGCAAAATCGGCTGAAAAATGTTGACATTATTTTTATGGGCATTAGACCCTTTATCGGAAAATCGGTCTATATAGCAGCTATATCCAAATATGGTCCGATTTGGCCCGTTCAAGAACTTGACCAGCGTGCAGCAAGACGTATCTGTGCCAAATTTCAGCTCAATATCTCAATTTTTGAAGTCTGTAGAGTGACTACAACAGACGGACGGACAGAAACGCGGACATCGTTTTACGACGTTCCGAAATATATATACTTCGAAGGGTCGGAAATTGATATTTCGATGTGTTGCAAACGAAATGACTAATTGAATATACCCCCTATCCTACGGTGGTGGGTATAGAAATTTCATTCGTTATTTTGAGTGAGATATCTATCTCCAAAAGAACTCTGGGGAGACCGCTCTGGTCTAACTTCGTAATTTTTTTAAGGAGGCCTCAAACCATTTTACGTCTACAGGTTTTACATAAACTCGAATGCTGATCCTCCTTAAAATGTTCCCGATATCAAGATACTTGTGGTCATAAGCAAAGATTCTTATATATATTCCATAAAGAAACTGTGGAGATACTTTCCTGATATTTTTTTTTTTTGCAATGGAAAAGGAAAGCCCCAGTTATCATCACACTCACCAACTACTATGGGACACGTTTCGTCATTTGGTTGTGTACTCTAATAACGAAGACCTTTTATTGCTGTCCTATTCTATCCTGATCGGCCTTCATATATTATTGTTGATTCCTTTTTGTTTTGGGTAGGATGGTGGAAGGGGGATTGCCCTCTGACACGTCCTTTCATATGTGTTCAGTCGTCCTACATGGCAGTTTGGTGTTGTTTATATTGGTAGGAGAGGGTCGGTCCCCCGACGCTAAGACCCAAAAGAACATTTATTTAAGTCAGCGATCTACATATCCTGCTGAACGTCAGGACGTGACCCAGATACTTGGATCCTTATATCAAGATTAGATTCGAACTCTACAGACACCTTCATCCAAATTCTTATAAAAGATGTGTACGCAACTTCCAAATACCTTTCATTTGAAATCCATATTATCGCAATTGGTAAATATGCCTTGCTGGAAACAAGGAGTAAAATTTTATATCAGATTCTTACACTACTTTTAAATAGCTTTCATTTGATATCCATATTGTTCCAATTAAATATTGCACTGCTGGGCGGGGGGAGGTCCCTCAGACACCTAGAAATACATTTTTATGTCAGATATTTACTCCACTTTTAAATACCTTTCATTTGATACCCATATTGCCCAAGCGGTGAAAGTGTCCTGTTTTGGGGTTGGAGGAGCCCCTGAACACTTAGGATGAAATATATACAAAGTTCGTACTCCACTCTTTAATACCTATAGTTTGATACCCATATTGTCTTAAGCGGTAAACATGTCCTTTTGGGTGGATTTTAAGATGGGGCGTCCTCCCAGGTTATTTGGGCCCAACATTTTATACCAATTTTGTGTTTTTTGGGTTCCATAAGCTGGCATACAAAATTTCTGCGAGATCTGGCGTTTTTTGAAAACTGGGATAAGGGGGAGGATCCGCCCCCAACTTCGGATATCAAAAAATGAAGTACCCTATTTTCACCAGGGGCTCAAACTCTACCATGCAAATTTCATGAAAATCGATTCAGCCGTTTTTGAGTCTATACGGAACAAATAAACAAACAAAGCGCAACAATTTCATTTTTATTATATAATAGATAGTGATATAAATACCTCATTACCCTCGTTCGACAACCCTGTCTACTAGCTGTTCCTTTCCCATAGTGATTGGTGTGTGTGGTGATCTCTGGCTTTCCTTTTCCATTGCAAAAAATCTCCGATCATTAAGCTCGTCTCGAAAGGTTAACAAACGAAAATTATAAAATTAAAATGATTTTCGACCAAAAAACTTGAAAATGGAAATTCTTTATGGTTTGCGACAGGATTCGAGTTTATGCATACAGCGTAATAGGTAGAAAAGCTAAACTCTGCGCCACGGTGGTTCGGATTTGTGATTGAAAACCACTTCGATCCGACAAAACTCGGGAATTCCTTAAAAATATGGCATTCCATGGGATTCTTTGGGCTGTCCCATGGCATTCTGGGATTCTTAATGTGGGATTCCTTGGGAATCTAGGATTCCTTGGGAATCAGGGATTCCTTGGGAATCTGGGATTCCTTGGGAATCTGGGATTCCTTGGGAATCTGGGATTCCTTGGGAATCTGGGATTCCTTGGGAATCTGGGATTCCTTGGGAATCTGGGATTCCTTGGGAATCTGGGATTCCTTGGGAATCTGGGATTCCTTGGGAATCTGGGATTCCTTGGGAATCTGGGATTCCTTGGGAAACTGGGATTCCTTGGGAATCTGGGATTCCTTGGGAATCTGGGATTCCTTGGGAATCTGGGATTCCTTGGGAATCTGGGATTCCTTGGGAATCTGGGATTCCTTTGGAATCTGGGATTCCTTTGGAATCTGGGATTCCTTTGGAATCTGGGATTCCTTGGGAATCTGGGAATCCTTGGGAATCTGGGATTCCTTGGGAATCTGGGATTCCTTGGGAATCTGGGATTCCTTGGGAATCTGGGAT
This sequence comes from Stomoxys calcitrans, assembly GCF_963082655.1. NCBI lineage: Eukaryota > Metazoa > Arthropoda > Insecta > Diptera > Muscidae > Stomoxys > Stomoxys calcitrans. The sequence continues at coordinate 216,946,889 of NC_081553.1, forward strand.
TCCTTGGGAATCTGGGATTCCTTGGGAATCTGGGATTCCTTGGGAATCTGGGATTCCTTGGGAATCTGGGATTCCTTTGGAATCTGGGATTCCTTGGGAATCTGGGATTCCTTGGGAATCTGGGATTCCTTGTGTATCTGGGATTCCTTGAGAATCTGGTTTCTACTCCTCATTTTTTTATATTACCCTATTTATCTTTTCAAAAAAATTGATTGACAATCACTTCGTAAATATGAAGTGATTGTCATCCAATTTTATTACTTTACTGCAAAATTGCAAGTCGTTGGTGTTACACCTCAGATTTTTTCATATTATCACCTAATAATTTTCTTATCTCATTTGCAATATAATTTTTTATCACCATTTTCATTTCTATATCATTTAACAATAAAAGACATTGCTAACACCCAAAGCTAATGAGTTATCGTTTAAAATCAATTCGATTACAGACTAATTACATTCCGGACTCTTAAATAAATTTATAAACAAGCAATTAAAGAAGTTTTTGATTTGGTTTTGCTTTCTTCTGATTTTAATTGTCAGTAATTAAATGAAATTGTGCAAGGCCGTTCGGAATGATCCAAGTATCCATCATGATATTTACAACGCACAAAAAAAGAACAAATTGGACAGACGAACAAACGTTTAGTTGACCATCAATGGTCAATGGAATGGTTAGTTGATGATTATTAAAGTTGATTATGATATGTTGATTATATTGAATACTCGTAACGAGACACAAAAAAAACAACTGCGACCCCCCATTCATCAATGGGGTAGAATTAAACAAAATAAATAAATTGTTTGCAATACAAATTAAATTTTCCTTAATTTAAAAGCCGGCCGGCCGGCTTTTTCCTTCCATTGTTGTATAAACAATGCCAATGAAAATTTGATTACTCTCGCTTGTAGTTGTTTCTTTTTTTTATAAAATAAACTAGATCTACTATCGAAGAGGGGGAATGCCTTTTGCTACAATTTAACCTCAAGAGGAGAGGAGGAAATTCTATGATTTTAAATATTTTGAATTTGTATTTTAAAAATTTCGTTAAAATTAGAAAAATAATTTTCATGAAAATTTTAAAATTTGCATATAACTGAATAAATTTCAAAAATTAATTTTTATTGAAATTTTTGTCAAAATTCGATTTTTATCGAAAACTTGATTGAAATTTATGGATTGTCACAATTTGAATTTCTTTAACATTTTTTGAAAAAATTCCGTTATGGGTTGCAACCCAACGCAACTATAGTTGAGTTACAATTCATAATCGATCCATCATTAGAATTGACTCCTAAGAGCCAACAGTGTCGGTGAAGACTTTAGGACGTAGCTTGTTGCCTGCCTGGAGGCCACGGTAGCACAGAGGTTAGCATGTCCGCCTATGACGCGGAACGCCCGGGTTCAAATCCTGGCGAGACTATAAAAAAAGACACTTTTCAGCGGTGGTTTTCCCCTCCTAATGCTGGCAACATTTGTGAGGTACTACGCCGTGTAAAAACTTCTCTCCAAAGAGGTGTGGCACTCCGGCAAGCCGTTCAGACTCAGCTATAAAAAGAAGGTCACTTTTCATTAAGCTTAAACTTGAACCTGACTGCACTTATTGATATGTGAGAAGTTAGCTCCTGTTCCTTCGTGGAATGTTCATGGGCAAAATTTGCATTTGCTTGTTGCCTGCCATTGAAAATTCGACCGTTAAAGTGGCTAAAACCCCGTTCACACTGCTCATGAAATTCGGATTTAAGGCTCTCGTCCGCCTATTTTTTAAAGGGAAAAGAGATTATCGAACCATTAAATCCGGATTTAAAGGGCAGTGTAAAAGGCCCGTTATTTGCATAGGGCATTGGCCTTCTCTGGCACCTCAAAAAGAAGAAATATTTTAAGGCTTGCTCTTAAGATAATAGAAAGGCTTACTCTTAAGTTAATTGGTCTAAGGACTAAGTCTCTCACCAATAAGGATGGAAACTCTTGAATAGTCTCCCGACTTTGGATAGCAGCAATTTTTTTTTTTTTTTAATTTGGACCATTAACATCCTATAAGAAATACATTTCTCTTATCAATAGGCTGTAAGCGTACTTTTCCAATCAAAATTTGTAGGAGAGTAAGCACAGCCTTTACTCTCTTTTGCTATTTATTTGAAGTAAGCAGCTGGTTTTCATAAAACAGCTGAGCGACGCTACAAAAAAACATCCAGTAGAGATTTGACAGCTCTCAATTACCATACTCTCAAACCCGTGCTTGTTCTCACGCACTCTCCTGCTCTCTTCTGCTGGCAAATAAAGTGCGCGTGCGCACAAATTTTTGAGTATACGAACACATTTTAGGTCTATTGGCGTACTTTTCCAGGAAAAAATTGCAGGAGGGTAAGAACAGCTGATATATAGACCGATCTCCCGATATGGAGTATTGAGGCAATAAAAGGAGCATTTTTCATCCGATTTTGGTGAAATTTAAAACTGTGAGTTTTGATAAACCTCTACACCTGTTTGTTGAATATTGTCCTGATCGAAACATATTTGGATATAAAGGGTGATTTTTTTGAGGTTAGGATTTTCATGCATTAGTATTTGACAGATCACGTGGGATTTCAGACATGGTGTCAAAGAGAAAGATGCTCAGTATGCTTTGACATTTCATCATGAATAGACTTACTAACGAGCAACGCTTGCAAATCATTGAATGTTATTACCAAAATCAGTGTTCGGTTCGAAATGTGTTCAAATTTTGACAAATTTTGTTCAGCGATGAGGCTCATTTCTGGTTGAATGGCTACGTAAATAAGCAAAATTGCCGCATTTGGAGTGAAGAGCAACCAGAAGCCGTTCAAGAACTGCCCATGCATCCCGAAAAATGCACTGTTTGGTGTGGTTTGTACGCTGGTGGAATCATTGGACCGTATTTTTTCAAAGATGCTGTTGGACGCAACGTTACGGTGAATGAACACATTTCGAACCGAACACTGATTTTGGTAATAAAATTCAATGATTTGCAAGCGTTGCTCGTTAGTAAGTCTATTCATGATGAAATGTCAAAGCATACTGAGCATCTTTCTCTTTGACACCATGTCTGAAATCCCACGTGATCTGTCAAATACTAATGCATGAAAATCCTAACCTCAAAAAAATCACCCTTTAGCTGCTATATAGACCGATCTACTGAAATAGAGTATTGAGCCCATAAAACGAGCATTTTTCATCCGATTTTCATGAAATTTGAAACAGTGCTTTTTGGCACCTCTCGCTCTTTGGGCCACAATCCCTACAAGGATAAATACCTAAGCGTTGGGTAATTACCCGGTAGAAACCCATTTCTAGCTATACTGAAAAGAGAGCTTGTTAATGCCCAGTAAAGGCGTAGAAGAATGGCAGCATACCTAGGAACGTGAGGAGTGTGATAGTAGATGGATCGTTATATTCAGTCGTCCTTGCAATCAATCATCGTTTACCTAACATGTCCCGTTGCGCCCTTAAAATATTGAGCTGGAAGCCCCCCGATGCTTTTCAGGCGACTCATGTATATGGACGTTGAGTCAAAAAAATTAGATGGGTGATATCACATCATCGATACTGTTGCCGCTCTCCGCAAGCTCCACACCAGCACGGGTTGGAGGGTGTTTGGAGAGGTAGAGATTAAACAGGTTCGAGTAGGCAACATTATCTTGGGGAACTCTTGCCTACTGGCGAGAGAATGGAATTCAATGTCTACGATTATCTTTTACACAATTTTAAAGATTTGGCGTTGCAAATGACCACAGATGTAAGACGTCACTGCTACGTCTGAATTCAAGAATGTTTTGAAAGCGGACCATAACTTACCAATATCACTGTATAGCCCTGGTACGGGAAAGCTGGAACTTTGAGGTCCTATCTGTGTGTTGTTCTTTGCTGCCACAAGAAGCTTAGTTGCGAGCTACCGGGCGTGTCTACAGGTCGCGGATAATAGAATGCTCCATACGGAGTAGCTGCAACGGCAGTCGCGACAATCAGCGGTGTCGAGCGGGTCGGGTGGCACCGGCTCTTGCATAAATACTGAGTGCCTATGATGCTCGATATGACAATGCAAGTTATTGGCGCCTTTACTTATTCAATGGCCACTCTGTTCCCGCGGCGATCGGTCCTTTGAACCGGAACGAGCTTGCTCACCTACAGGAGCTTGACGAAGATCGCCCCCTCCACATGAAAATGTAGTTACAACAACATTACTGTTTAGCTGATCTAGCGGTTAATTTCCCTAATGTTCGTCGAGCATCCTATCGATTTTGACGTCTTTAGAGCTGATACGACGAAAGTAGGTTTCATCTGAGATATTCGACCAGCTGGTTCATACATAGAGGCGCTGCTAAGCTTTAATGTTTTGGTTGTTGTTGTTGTAGCAGTGTGTTGTACACTGAGGCGGCAGCCCTTGACGATGAAGAACTCCCATTAACGCCTGACTCTCGATCCCCTTGTCGGATTTTGATAAAATTTCGTATATTCATTACTTAACTCTTTCTTATTGGCGTAGTTAAATAAAAAAAAAAAAAAAAAACAAAACATTTAAGAAAAATTAAAACACAAAATATACAAAAACTTAAAAAAACTAAAAAAAAAATAAAAAGTTGGTTGTTTCAAGAAAAAATTTGCTTGGGTTCTTCATGATCAAAAAAAAAATAAAAGAATTTATTTAAAAAATAATTCTTAATATTTTAGAACTACTGAATTTTAATGACTAACAAAAATTCGCACCTGTACTCAAAAGTGGTAGTCGCCGCAAATTTAATTTTTCTTTCAATTTCTTTAAATGCAACTAGATACTAAATTTTGGTCTTCAACTAGGTATCTTGTAAATACCCTACCTTCCATCTTCATAGTATTATCAAAAAATGACACCATTTGATTTAAATCCCACAGAATGTGTTTATTTCGAATACACCTCCTGAAAAAGAGATTTTTGTAATATCTTTGGAAATAATGATGTATGTTCACTTTATGCCATAACGGAATTCTTCTAAAAGATATTTTATAAATTATTCTAAATTCTATTTTTTTTTCCTGCCAATAAACAAAATCATTAACGTTGACACACCACTTGGCCAACAGTCTTCAATTTTGTACAAAACAATGCAACGATTTGGAAAGTGATAGGTGGTAGAAATAGATTAAGATTATATGCCTTAAGAATGTTCAAGAACGCCTTAAGCATTGGCGAAATCAACACCCTTTTGGATATTCTTCTTAAGTTCAGGAATGGCAGCTTCCAACAATTTCTTCTCGTAGTCATTCAATTTGGGCAAGCCCAAATTTTCTTGAATGCCACTCTTGCCCAATACCAAGGGGGTGGCAAAGAAGGTGGCTTCGGTGACATTGGATTGCACATAAGAGCATTCAACAACATTCTTTTGGCCATCCAAGCCCTTGAGCAAAGAGCCAGCGAAACGGGCGCCAGCATAAGCCATTGACAAAGTGGCGGAACCAGCACCAGCCTTGGCTTTCACAACCTCAGTACCGGCTTCTTGAATGCGTTTGGTCAATTTATCGATGGTGTCTTGGCTGCCCTTGAATGTGGGTTGGCATTGGGACAAGATGGGCATAATGGTAACGCCAGAGTGTCCACCAATAACGGGAATTTGTACTTGTTGTGGATCAACGTTCAAAGCTTCACCAATGAAAGCGCGAGCACGTACAACATCCAAAGTGGAGACACCAAACAAACGCTTGGGATCATAGACGCCGGCCTGGAATTATATATAAATACTCCAAAATAAGTATACAAAACACTTTCACCATATAAACATGTACCTTTTTCAAGATTTCAGCGGCAATGGGAACACAGGTGTTGACTGGATTGGTGATAATAGCTACCATAGCCTTGGGGCATTGTGTGGCAATGCATGAGGCAATGTCCTTAATAATACCAGCATTGACATTGAAGAGATCATCACGGGTCATGCCAGGTTTGCGTGGCACACCAGCGGGAATAACAACAACATCGGCACCTAGAGATAAAAAACAAACAAACAAACAAATCGAATAAATGCAATTGTATTTTTGTTTTTCGTTAGAAAAGAAGAAGAAGAAAAAGATTTCCATCTTATCACCACAAATGGTCTACCGTATTTATCTTATCTCAAAGACATAAAGACTCCACGTTTACCGAACAAAATCGTTTTATGAATTTTCTATAAAGGCTGATAAACTTTGATCTTGTCTAGATAGATATTGCTGGCGTATGTGCAAACTAAGCCACCATTAAGGAGTGTGGTTTGTGGGGGAAATCAGTAAAAACTAATGATGACCCCAACAACAACACACAGTTTTGCATAACCAACTCCATAGGATGGAGTGTATATTCATTTTATAATTCCGTTTGCAACACATCGAAGTGTCTTTCTTTCCCACCCTGCTCAGTATTATACATATCCATGATCGCTTCTAAGGCGTTATAATGATGTCCGTTGTAATCACACAACTGATTTGACTGAAATTTTGCATGTGGTGTTTTCGTATCACTTCCAACAACTACGCTATGTATGGCTCAAATCGGTCCATGTTTTGATAAAGCTGCCCTATAATCCGATCTTGGGTCTTGACTTTTTAAGCCTCTAGAGGGCGCAATTCTCGTCCGATTTGACTGAACTTTTGCACGTGGTGTTTATGTATTACTTCCAACAACTGTGTTATGTATGCTTCAAATCGCTTCATAATCTGGTATAGCTGTCATATAAACCGATTTTGGATCTTGACTTCTTTAACCTCTAGAGGGCGCAATTCTCATCCGATTTGGCAGAAATTTTGTACAACAGCTTCTCTTTTGACCTTCAACGTACTTGTCTAATATGGTCTGAATCGAAATATAGCTTGATACAGCTCCCATATAAACCGATGTCCCGATTTTGCTTCCTAAGCCCTACAAGGCGCAATTTTTATTCGAATGAACTGAAATATTACACAGTGACTTCTACAATGTTCAGCATTCATTTATGGTCCGAATCGGACTATAACTTTATGTGGCTCCAATAGCATAACAATTCTTATCCAAAATTCTTTGTTTGCCTAAAAAGAGATACCGCGCATAGAACTCGACAAATGCGTTCCATGGTGGAAGATTCGGCCCGGCCGAACTTAGCACGCTCTTACTTGTTTAACAATGAAATAAGCTATGCTTACATAACATAGCTCGTAAAAAATATTGTTTATTATTGTGAATGTTCATTGCCAGGGGCCGAATTACCGCATACATGAACGAGTAAAATCATTCGAAATCTCTTCATTGTGAATTATTAATATTGTGAATTTTTGTGATTAGATGTTCCAAATCAGCTTGAATAAGTTCATAGCATTTGTCATTTCAGTTTTTTTACAATTTTAGTTTTCTTCTTGATTCTTCTATAAGTGACATTAGGTGTGTTCGTGTACTTTTCCTGTAAAAATTTGCAGGAGATTAAGAAAAGGGGCCGAATTAAGGCATACGTAGATGAGTAAAATCGTTCGAAATCTCTCTATTGTGAATTATGTATATTTTTATTGAACGGGAATTTTTAAAATTTAAGAACGCGAGTATTAAAAACGATGATTATTTATAAAATCTTTAAAATTGTATAAAGAAGTTTATATAAACCATATACCACGCTGTCCTTAACAAGCGGCATGAAACGCAACATATTGCCACATGCATACATTTAAAAACATATAAGACTGTGTGTTTCAGGTTCAATACAACTCACAAAATTAACCTACAGGTGGGTGAATGACCCACCTTAACGTAGTGGTGGGCTGGCGTACATCCAAATTTTTCGAATGAATGTGAAATTGTCATGATCAGAGTTGCCACTCAAGAAAATTATTTACCATCAGAATTTGAGAAACATTCGACCAAACCCTACCAAATGTTCTTCAAGCCAAAACTGCGGTATATGTTTAAATAAAAATAAAATATTAGATCATACGCCATTTTTCCTGAAATTTAACAGTGAGACCCCTTATAACAGCATTTCGCCAATCGACATTCATGACTTTGTTATGCTTCTCTTCTCAACGAAAACACGGAAAAAACAAGAGTGAAGCAATTTGGTAAAACATATCAAAAATTGAGGTCAGGCTACCAACCTGTTAAAAGAATAAAAACCTACCACATAGATAAATTATATATATTGAACTTTGCACGTGGACTGGTTGGTGGCGCTTGTCGATATAGATAAATGAGAATTATCTAACAACATGCCCCAAGCAGAATTCTGCTCTCTATTGCATGCAGTTTTTGTCGTTTGCATTTTCTAAATATCCTTTATTCCCTTTCCTTATATTGGGTTTCGGCAGTCTCAGTTTCCATTGTGTGTATCTTTCTTTCTTTTATTTATTTTCTTTTTCTGTAAAGATGATTTTTTTTTTAATTTTTTCGTCAGAGCTGCTTGCTTTGAAGAAAAATAAAATAATTACCGACACCTATAAGTTTGACATTTGCTGCCAAATTTTGAGAGAATTTCTGTTATTTTCATCTTGTATGCCTATTAATTAATGGTAGGAACTTAAAAAACGGCAACACTGGTCACGATTGTTATGAGCTAATATATTGTATAAATTTCTATTTTGGCGCCTAATTTATTTTAAGATTGTACATCTTAAGCAAATTGCCAAACAATTTTAAAATTGGATATCTTTCAAATTAGTACAATGTAGTACAAATGAATTAATTTTTTAAAGAAATGTGCAAACTGATGACTATTTCTACAAAGCACTTTTTTGCATTGTTCCCTATCACTCATGGAGTCTAGATTAATATCCTTGATGAATGGTTGTCGAAATATTGGCGGCTAACATGTGAAACTTAACAAGGCGCAGATAACCACATCTACATACAGAAATTTGTCAATGAAAATGTGCAAATGAAAAAAAGTTAAACATTATGTGATAATTGCCTGAACATATTTACTTTATGATCAACTTTTTTGCAATAGAACAGAATATTCGCAAAAATAACTTCTACCCCATTGCTTAAGCAGTAAAATCTAATAATCTTGTCACTTATTTTGTCACAACTGGAAATATTTGTTGAAAAATTGATATTTTATAATGAACCAGCTGAATCGGGCCCGCTCCGCTGCGCCTTCTTTTACTTTATATTGAATTATCCTTTGAATATTTATTTTCGACAAAATGGTATATGCATATCGCTTGACTAACAGTACAACAATATTAATGCCTTTATCTGAATCCCATATGATCTTTATTGGCCTATGAATTAGCTCGAAGGGTTAAGGGTCATTTAAGTTTGGATGTTAGATGTACTCGATTCTTAAAATATTTTATTTCAGCCCGATATTCTCATGACGTCCTATTTAGGGGCGTTTGGGGGGTGACACTAGGCCCTGAAAAAAATATCAGCATGGTGCTCTTCTCTCAAATACCATTTATTTAAACCCCATATTGCCCTTGGTTTATGGGGAGTTTATGGGATGAGGCGTCCCCCCAAAAACGATTTCTAATCTCAAATCTTTTATTTAAGTCACATATTTCCATGGTCGGTAAATTTGTTTTCCTTGGGAATGTATTGGGGAAGGGGCGGTCCCCTAAATACATAGTCCAACATTTGGATATCAGATTCGTATATCTCTTCCCAAATACCTTTATTTGAGTCCCATATTAGGATAGTCAGTAAAGAATTGCTGTTTGTCGGGTGTTTTGGGAAAGGGGAAGACCCCCAGAAAAATGGTCCCCAAAGTGGGTATCAATTTCGTGCTCTTCTCCCCAACACCTTTCATTTGAGCCCCATATTGACATGGTTGGTAAATATGCCCGATTTAGGGGTGTTTTGGGGAGTGGGATGGCCCACCAAACCCTTAGCCCAGAAAATATATCAGCATCGTGCTCTACTCTCAAACATCATTTATTTGAACCCCATATTGCCATTGGGCTCCAAATGGGATATCAAAATCGTTTTCTAATCTCAATCAATCAAATTGAAACCCCTTATTGCAAAAGTCAGCAAATATGCCCTAAAAACTAGCAATATCGTGCTCCACTCTCTTTAAGACCCAAATTGTCATGGTGAGCAAATACGTTCTATTTGGGAGTTTTTATGGGGGTGGGACATCCCCTAGACTGTTGATCTCGATTGTAGATATCAGATTCGTGGTCATTTGAGCCCCATATTTCCATAGTCGGCAAACATGACCGGTTTGGTGGTGTTTTTTGGGGGATGTACGAGTCTACTTTAAAACACCAAATAAGAAGTGTTTTAAAGTAGATTCGTGTTGTAGTTTAAAACACTTCTTATTTAGCACCCATATTGCAATGTTCAGCAAATACGTAATATTGGGTGGTGTAATGGGGGTGGGGTGGTTCCATAGACATTTTTTCCCTAATATTGATATCAGATTCGTGCCTTACTCCCAAAGACCTTTTATTTGAGATCCATATTGGTATGGTCGTAAATTTTGTCCCTATGGGTGATTTTTTTTTGGGGGGGTATATGTGGCCCCCAAACTTTTGGTTCCACATTTGGATATCAGATTCGTATTCTACACTCAAAAACCTTTGATTTAAGCCCCATATTGCCATGGTCAACAAATAAGTCCTGTTTGGAGGGTGTTTTGTGGAAATGGTGGACCCCAAGAAACTTGGTCCCACATTTGGATATTATATTCGTATTCTACTCGCAAATACCTTTCATTTGAGTCCCATATTGCCATGATCAGTATATATGTCCCCTAATCGGTGTTTTGGTGGTTAGGGTGATCCCCCAAAGACTTGCTCCAACAATTGGATATCCGATACGTTTTCTAACCTAAAATACCTTTCATTTGAGTCCCATATTGTCGTGCAATCCAGGAGACGAAGCTGACCGACACCTCCAGCGTGCACAGTTGTCACGGCTTCAAAGTGCTGCGTAAGACTGTCAAGTTTAAAACTGCCTAGATGCCTAGACAAAATTACAAAAATCATACACAGCGCCACATCGACATATCCCCCATAAGGATTTAACAAATCATACTTCATTCATAATGAATATATATAAAATGCCTCTAAACGCTGCATTACTTTGCCGCTTCCTTCAATTTTCATAATCCTAAGCAAATTATCTATATATGTATATATATTTGTCTAAGTAGTCTATTCAAGATCTCGGAAAATCTTTTCTTGGCAGCCAAATGTTTGAAAAGAGTTCTATGTTAATTAGTTATTTTAACTGGACTTTGTCTTCAGTACTTCTCATGCCAAGATAACATTCATTTCAAACCATAAGGAACGTGAGTTGAACTTTTGCTAAAATGAATGGGTAATTCAAGATATTAAAATATTAGCTAACAAAAATATATTTCAAATCGGATTACCAGTGAATTTAGCACCGCGAAATACCTTCGTTCATATGCGATAAGATAATGCCGCCAAAAAATATATCTCCCTCTTCGTAGCAGATACTTACCTACAGCGGTCAAAAAAAGTATTCATCATTAGCAAAATTGATAATAAATTCACTTATTTTGGGTAATTGAAGAAAATTTAAAGTAAACAAATAATGCAGTTTTATGCAATAGTTTATTTTTCGTAATATGTTTTAAAATAAATTCAAAAAATAAATTTAATTAGCGCAAAAAATGCAATTTTATATAATAACACCAAAAAACAGAACAAAAAAAGTATTCATCATTGATGTGCTATCATCAAAGTCAAATTCAAATATTATTTGGGAATCCCCCTTTTCTGTTTTATTTAGTAAAGGAGGCTTTGCCCTTGACAGCAAATATTTAATTTCATTGAAAATATAGTTTTTGTCAAAATGGGTCGTAAGCAAAACGAGGTTTCTGATGAGGTAAAAGTTTGGTAATAAAACACCACAGGAATGGTTTAACTCAAAAAACTATCAGTGAAATATTAAATAGACCACGATCTACTATACAATCCATCATCAGAAAGTGGACAGAAACGAAAACTGTTGACAATAAACCAAGATCTGGTCGACCAAAAGCACTTTCAGTTGGAGATGTGCGTTGGCTAGTGCGGCAAGTTCAGAAAACTCCGAAGACAAATGCGACCATTCTTCGTAAAAACACTATGGAATATTTAGGGAAGGAAGTTACTACACAAACAATTCGAAATACACTCAAAAGGCATAGTTACAGAGGAAGAACTGCACGTAAGAAGCCCTTTATAAATAAAATAAACCGAGTGAAAAGGCTAAACTTCGCAAAAATGTATGTAAAACAGCCCGAATCATTTTGGAAAACAGTCATTTTTGCAGACGAGAGCAAGTTTAATCTTTTTGGGTGCGATGGAAAGGTCATAGTGTACAGAAAACCAAATACAGAGCTTGAAGAACGAAACACAGTTGCTACTGTAAAACATGGTGGAGGTGGTTTAATGGTTTGGGGGTGTATGGCGGCTTCAGGAGCGGGAAATCTGGAAATTATTAATGGAGTAATGGATCATAAGTATTACATTGACATTTTAAAGAGGAATTTAAAAGATAGTGCTGTAAAACTTGGGCTTGGTAATAACTTTCAATATTATCAAGATAATGACCCCAAACATTCTGCTTTAAATACCAAGATGTGGATGCTGTATAACTGCCCCAAAGTCATTAAAACTCCTCCTCAAAGTCCCGACTTGAACCCAATTGAACATCTTTGGGAACATCTCGAACGCAAATTGAGAACGCGCAATTTTTCGAGCAAGAGTCAAATGCAACAGGTGATAATGGAGGAATGGACTAATATAGACCAAAATATAACCGCTAAATTAGTCCAATCGATGTCAAACCGTTTAAAAGAAGTTATAAGACGCGGTGGTCGAATAACAAAGTATTAATTTTTTTAAATTATGTTATTTATTTTTTTGTTTTTTTGCAATGATGAATACTTTTTTTGTTTAATTTTTTGTGTTCAGCTGTAAAATGGCCCTTTTTGTTCCAATAAATACTATTTTTTTCTTTAAAAACAATGAAATTGTGTACATATATATCACACAAGCACTACTGCATCATTAGTTTAATATGTTTTTATTCCAATTGTCTTTTGTAGACTTATTAAAAAAAAAACATTGAATGATGAATACTTTTTTTGACCGCTGTATGTGAATTGTGTATACTAGTATATACAGTTGCAATATGTTTTGATATCAGGTCAAAGGCAATCATAGGCTTATCATATTAGCTACTTGTTCTACTCTATACTAATGCTATACAACAGGCCTTTACGATAAATGTTAATAATATAATTAAATATTCCACTCGGCTATGACGTATTGATACTATAACCTCACTTTTTGTTTTGTATTTGTATGTAAATACAATGTGTGGGCCAAGTAGAAATATTTGGCAAAAATATGTCGTCTATTTTCTAAATGGCCAAATAAAGTAATCCAATGAATTCTTACCTTTCAAGGAAGCGGCCAATTGGTCGGCACCAATGAAACCTTTGGTGCTGCTCTTGGTGTCAATGTGAGATAAATCGGCAGCTACACCGGGAGTGTGTACAATATCGTAGAGAGCCAGAGAAGAGACCAAAGGATTTTGTTTCAAAAGCAATGACAATGGTTGACCAATACCACCAGAGGCACCGCAGACAGTAACTTTGTAATTGTTCTGACAAAGATAAAATCAATTGAAAATGAATGCATCAAAACATTGATAAAAAATATTCAGTTTTTTGTTTGTTCCAGATACGCATTGGCATTACGTAAACTGCAACATTCTTTCACACATTTGCTACAAAATATATACAAAAACACCCGCAATGTCATCTTAATATCAAATGCCAAGCAGCTAGCACTACCCCATTCTTATCTCTTTGCCAATCGTCATTGCGTAGGTCATTGGAAAATGGGCATTTGTTTTGTTTTATTTACCTGCCTGCTGGTGGAGAAACTCCTCATGGATTGGATTGCCAATTGTTTAGTAGCTTGCTTCAACATTTTTAGTTTTTTTTTTTATAGAATTTTAAAAAATTAATTAGACTATTCCCCAACGCCGCTGTCTTGGTCACTTCTCGAGGTATTCTGCGAGTCTGGGAGAGAGAAACAAGCCGACGTCAAAAAATGGGGCGGCTCCATCAAAATTAATCGGCGACGTTGGATTATTTTTTAAACAGCTGTTTATATGGTTGTTCGAAATTGTACCAATTGCCAGCTTTCCAAATTTCAACATCACTCTTATTTTATGAATTGCCTTTGGAATTAAATTTATTATTACTAATATTTCATATGTGCTGATGTAGACAGAAAAATAGAAATTCATTCTACATGTATACAAAACAGCGCTAAGGGTTATTTACACGGTACAACTTGCAAGGGCAAAACGATTGATTTTTCAAAAAACGTGTCATTCAAGTCTAGGAAAATTTAGGTATAAGGCCGATGCTATTTTGTTTAAACGACTCATTTTCCCTTTAAAGCCCAATATGCACCTTTGGCGAAATTTTCGTTACCATAAGAAATGCATTAACATATCCTAATCGTCACTTGCAGGCATGACATAATTGTCTGGTAGTGTCTCGGCACGGGATAGTTGTGAGCACCATACAAGATATATTCGTTTACAGGTATATTCATTTACAACAAAATATTGAGTGCACTCTCTGTCACAATCAGTAATTAGTGCAACTCTGATTTTGAGTATGGTACTAGTTCGCGCCATTGTTCGTTGTTTTTGTGTTATGGTTTTAACTATAATGCACACACACAACCAAAACTCTTTAACAGATAGTGCACTTCGCGAGAAAAAAATTTACTCAGGTGTTTAAGGTACACTTTTTGGTAAATATGTCATGAGCACCACAAAGGCTGCAACATTGAGGTCCAATATGCTGTCAAGAGAAGCTTAGCTGTGAGATACCGGGCGCGTCCACAAGTTGCGGAATGGCAGTCGCGGATAATCAGCGGCATTGAGTGGAGAGTCTCAGTGAGAGGCCGGGCAGCACAGGCTCTTGCACAAATACTGAGTGCCTATGCAGCTCGATATGACAAGGCGAGTTATTGGCGCCTTTAAATAACCAATGGCCAACGTGTTCCCACGGCGATCGGTCCTTTGGACCGGAACGAGCTTGCTCATCTACAGGAGCTTGACGAGTATCGCCACCTCCTCATGAAAATGTGGCTACAACAACAACCAGGTAGTGTACCGTAAATAGCTGAGTACAAATTTTTTCGCGAAGTGCACTAACTGTCAACGAGTTTTGGTTGTGTGTGTGTATTAAAGTAAAGAACCATAACACACAAACAACGAAAAATGGCGCGAACGAGTAAAATACACAAAATCAGAGTTGCTCACTCATCATGATTTTGACAGACAGTGCACTCAATATGTTGTTGGGCAACTCCCACTACCTGTAAATGAATATATCTTGCTACATTGATTGGCAAATGCTGTAAATTGAAATGTTAAAGTGGTTTTCGAAATAAACTTTGTTTTACAACTTATATTTTACAAATGTGTTTTATATTTGTATTTTCATCATTATAACACTTTTCACACACCTTTCCAGTGCATTATATAGGGAGAACGGTGGCTTGCCAAAAAGCTTTGGTCTGAACCAAGATATTCATTCATTTACAGGTAGTGGTACAGGATGTACTTCTAAGGTGAGGTCATGCGAACAGCAGAGTAACATTTTTTTTGTTTTGATTTTGTAGTAAATCTAATTTTCAAAGGCTATATAACACAGATGTTATTTTTTTTTCTAAAATCTTAAATATATGTTGCATTTGATACCATATTCCACACTCAAACAACAAAACAGTGTTATAATGATGACAATACAAATATAAAATACATATGAAGAAGATAATTTGTAAAATAAAGTTTATTTCTAAAACCATTTTGACATTTCAATTTTCGGCATTTGACACTCAATGTAGTTTCGTTGGGGATAGAGTTTTGTTGTTGTGCTAATGAACCTACAATAAAATATTGGGTTCACTATCTGCCAAAATCAGTGATTGGTGTAACCCCGATTTTGAGTGTTACTAGTTCGCGCCATTTGTCGTTGTTTGTGTTAGAGTTCTTAACTTTAATGCACACACACAACCAAAAATCGTTGACAGATAGTGCACTTCGCAAGAGCAAAAATTGTGCTTTGCTGTTTACGTTACACTACCTGGTAGTTATGTGGAAGATGGTTTGAACGCCTTTCTTAATTTCATCAGCCGAACATCTGGCCTTCCCTTCTTACATCTTTCATTGCGTGAAAATGTCCTAGTACTAATTTCAAAAGACAATACAACTCTGCTCTTTAAGGCATTGCCATTTTAAATGGCCGTGTGTGGCGTGTGTGAATGAGAGAAAACATCTTTATTCTCATCAGTTTTCTTCCACTGGGGATTGCCAAATTTCACTGTTATTGCTATTTCACTTTCGTCACCGAGAATGAGATGAGTATAAGTAAATCGCTAGCTTCATCTCCTTTATCCTACAGGGAAACGAGGGAGTGGTTGCTTACTTCTGCTATTCTAACCAGTAAAGGTCCAAATTACATGTCAAATCATATCGAGAAGCAGCGGCGTAAAGACGACGGCGATCATCAACCATTTTAAAAGTGTGTATTTTTTCTTGTAGATAAATGGAAATTTGAAAAAATTATTTAAGAAAAAAAAATTATCTAAAAAGTTGCGCAAAAATTGGCTAATTAAAGTGTCAAGTGCCTAACCACGAAAATTCAACTGAAACCTTTCTTTTTCTCTCTTCTCCGACCAGGATTATACAGCGACTTTACCCTGCGTACACCCAACGACGACATTGAAAAAACAGTATAGAAGAAGCGGCTTGTCAGAGAGAATCAAGAAAAAAAACGTAGTAGAGAAAAAAAGTTAAGCAAAAAAAGCCAAGAAAGAAAAACGGAACGAAGGCGACGAAGTCATAACTGAAATTCAGAAGCACAACGACGCCGGGATTCAAAAAGTTTTAATTTTTTATTAAAAAGAAAAACGAAAAGGGGATTTCCAGCCTTGTTCCATACACACACACACACAACTCAAATAATTTTTTTGCACAATGTCTGAACGGGAAAATAATGTATACAAGGCTAAATTGGCCGAACAAGCAGAACGCTACGATGGTGAGTAATAAAATCCAAAAAATCTGAAAAACAAAAAAAACATTAAGTAGTTCATCCAGCGATCTATAGTTTTATGTATGTTAATATGACCATAGTGGATGGACTGGACGGGATAGGTGAAAATGTTATAAGGAATTTTTCTCTGGAAGAAGCAGCAGAATGAAAAACCAAGAAAACGCTCGCCTCTGTGTGTAATGGTGTGTGTTTGGTGATGGTGTCTATCACAGTCAGCAGTCTGTGTTGCTTCTCCATCGATTCTTCTTTGGTTTGGTGCGTCAGCAGCAGCCATCCGTTTTCTTACCACACATATGAAGAGACGATGATGATTAAATTTTCGTAGAAATTCGCAACGACGACGGTATTAATACAACAAAAAAAACTTGTTTTTTGCCGGCATAATTTTTTGGCGTGTTTTTGCATACCGCGATACATCTATGATGGCGCTCTTGTTCTTCCTGATCTTTGTTGATAAATTCCTGTAAAAATGGGCATCATTTAGGAAAAAATTTTCTTTTGGTTAAAAACAAAAATCAGAGAGTATACAGAAAATTTCCATAAATGTATATAGTATGACGATTACGCCTTCGTCGACGAGGGGCAACGACGATGATAACGGGGGTGGGGGTTATGTTTATTTTAGGGTGGTGTCTTCATATATTTTTGTGGAGTGTAATTCATTTTTCTTGGGATATGTTTGCTAAATATAGAATTTTCTTTGGAATCATGATGTAGGAGGTAATAGAAATTACATATATCGCAAATGGATTTTATCGCTGTGAAAAATTTTTCAAAAATGTGGTTTTGGACATCACGTCGTCCACACCGTCGTATCGTCATTATCTTCTATTGCCGTTTCACTTGTTTAGCAGAGTTGTGCATTAGTATCCTGTTTGCGTGAATAGCACCGCTAGCTGACTTTGAATTTTGCACACTTCTTTTGCCTTTAACTCTTTAGTTTTATTACTGTCTCCTTGCTCCCCTTTTTTCGTCTCATGAGAGAGTTTTTTTTTTCAGACTTGCGTTATATACGTTTGTGTGTGTGCTTTTTGCCTGCCGTCTTTTTGTTCATTACAAGCGCGAAAAATCGATGAATGAATCGATCGTTGTTGCTCTGCGCGTTGACAACTAACCTAAAACACACACATGCACTCATTTTGCCAAACATGCAAGAGATGGTGTTTATGTGTGTGTGTGTGTGTCTATATAGAGTTGCCATGGAGGAATTTGGCCATGACGGAATTTTGGGGAAAAAAACTAATTAGCTAGCAGTACAATGTATTTTTCTACTTCATACGAAATGACTCACGCCCTACATTGTTTATATTTATTTAAATGAATACTATTTCTATAAAAAGATTTGCAATTTGTTTGTAAACAATTCATTTATTGTATGCGAGAGCTGCAAACCAATGAAGAGAATGCACAAATGTTTACGGGGGGAAATAAAATAGGCTTTCAAAAACGGATTATATGGCTACACCCAATAAGGTTAAGAGAGTGATCAGCTGATCGTAATAACACACCAAAATGTACGCGCATAAGTTTAAATATTTTGAAAGTGAAATTAATATGGAAAATTATGAACAAAATTGTCGAAATTTATAAAACCCTAAACTATACCAGACAATATGAATTTTTGAAGATACTTTATAAGTCTGTAGGCCGAATGAAAAATTAACTTGCAAAACATTTTGGTTAAATTGTTTGAAATAACTGGATGTTGCCTCTGATATCAATTAGTTCCAACTTTTACCTTAATGAAGAGATACCTCCTTTTTATATGACGATTCGCTGGGCGACACATCTTTGACATGACCAAAGACCTCACATGCAAATGAAATTGGCCATGACACTTGAAGACAAAAGCGAGACGCTTTTCCAGCGGGACATTCCTAAATTGGATAAATCGTAACTAAGGAATCCGGTCGAAAATATCAGAAAGAAATTTTTTTCAGCGGTGGTTTTTCCTTCCTAATGCTGACAAAATTTGTGAGGTACTATGCCATGTAAAAAATTCTCCCCAAAGAGGTGTTACACCGCGACACCCAGTTCGGACTCGGCTGTAAAAACATGTTCCCTTATGATTGAGCTTAAACTTGAACCAGACAGCAAACCCCTTTTAGGTTACACCTTCTGAGTCTCTAACTCTTCGAAACGTAGTTTCGCACATTGTTGATCGCAATAGGTTAGATACCGATTTTCCGTAACGCGAATTTTTTTTACCAGATTTCGCTGAAATTGTATTTGACCTATTGTTCATACGGACGGACTACAATTCGGATAAATCTCGCGACTAAACGTTTAGGACCCATAAAAGGCATATCTTACAACATTTCGGACAGTGAGAACCACATGTCCTCTTCGCATGATGTTGTTGTAGCCACATTTTCATGTGAATATCACCAACTCCACGCCACCTCATCAAGCTCCTGTCGGAGAGCTAACTCCGTTCCCAAGAGGACCTGTCGCCGCAGGGCCAGGATGGCCCCTGGTTACTTAAAAGTGTCAATAACTCGCCTTGTCATATCGAATCATCATAGGCACTCACTGTGTATGCAAGAGTCGGCGCTGCCCGGCCTCCCACTGAGGCTCTGAGCTCGATATAGTTGATTGTCCACAACTGCCGTTGCAGCTACTCCATAAGGAGCATTCCACTATCCGCAACTTGTGGAAGCGCCCGGTAGTTCCCAATAAGCTTGTCGTGACAGCGATGACCACCACACAGATCGTATCTCAAAGTTCCAGCTTGAGTCGTGCTCACAGCTATTTCGTGCCGGCTCTTCGCACGATATTTCGATAAAGCAGCCATATATTCCATTCTTCCAATTGTAGGCTTTTAGATCATAACAAGTCCTGTTGTATTATATGCTCCAACATCTTCATCAATTACTACGATATAGGTTCTTTAATTTATGTATCTCCATAACAATCTCACAAACCGACCTGTTTCTTAGCAAGCAGCCATATATGTTTAAAGAATAGGTAGACCGATCTCCTGACAAAACGTTTTGGGTCCATAAAAGGCATGCAAATGCAAATTTGCCCATGGACATTCCATTAAGGAGCAATGGCAAACTTCTCATATATCAATGAGTGCTGTCCGAATCAATTTTAAGCTCATTGATAAGGATATTTAGGACCATATAAAAGGCTCATTTACTGTATTATATGTCCTCTATCTCCTTTCGAAATATCTATTTAGGCCCTTTAATATATGTAGGTCATACAAACCTCCAATCTGAGAATCGGTTATTGAGCAAGCAGAAACTCCAATTTAGCCAAATACGTCTAGCGTTAATTACAAAATTTCGATCCAATACTTCTACTAAATGTTTTTTTTTTTTGATGAGTCTATAAATAGATATGGTGTCAATGTATTAAATCTTTTGCTAAGTTCCTTGGCCAGGAATGATCCTCGACATAGGCCCATAGATTTAACCTGCCTGTGCCGCCCGTCCTATCACTGAGACTCCACTCGATATCGCGAATTGCAGCTTTAAATTAAAGTAAGTCTGCCACTTTTGAACAGACGTAGATAGAAAGCTCGTATGTCACTGATAAAAGCAACTCTGATCCACAAATAAAAAAACAGCAGAGTATATCTATGCCGCGCAACAAAACTTGATGTCTCATTTCGCTGCTTGCGTTGGCTTCATATGACACTCACCTGAGTGGTGTTCATTTGTAAACAACACATGATGTCCGTCAACCAAATTGAAAATCACTTCCACAGTACGATTACTTAAACGTTCGCGCATCTCTCATTCTATTGTATATGTGCGTGTGTTTCTAGCTAACTTTGTTTTTATGTGGCATGCGATACGGACAATTGCTTTGGCCAAGTGGCTATTAAGTACCAAACTCACCCCGTGCCGTAGTTAAAAAATGTTGTTAACCCATTAAAGCCCAACCTTCGGTACCCTTGTCAGTTTATGATGTTTTTGACATAAATTTGTAGCTGAAGTTAAAGTAGTTGGACTATCGGCATAAATGTATTGGATTAAAATAAAAATGGAAACAAATGCAACAAGACGTTAATTTTTTGTCTAACAGCCTGCCTGTTCCACTAATTCTGTGTCTCTCAAGTGAGTTACTCGACTCACACAAACATCTGATTTTCCATTATGAAATCAGCTGGTTTTGACACAAAAGCGCACTATCACTCCTTTTTAGTGCCACAAAAAGTGTTTTTGTGTACTCAAAAATTTGTGCAAATTTAAAAAAATTTTTACTGGAAGTCGTACTTTATTTGCCAGCGGGAGAGTACGCGAGAGCGAACAAAGTTTTGAGAGCTTTAAAATTTCTAAAGGAGTTTTTTTTCAACAGAAATTTGCAGCATCGAACAGCTGCTTTATAAAAAACACCAATTTATTTCATATAAAAAGCAAAAGAGAGAGAAGACTGTTTTTACACTTTTGCAAGTTTTTACTGTAAAATTTTTTCTGGAAAAGTCTACGGACAGAGCTAGAATTAGTGGAACGGGCAATTTTAATGTTTTCGACAAGCCAATTTTCCTTTAAAAACATAACCTTATAGGTATGACAGGAATTATTAACAAGTTTTATTCGTCTAATTTTCGGAGCTTTAAGCTTTATATTGATATTTCATTCCTGATACAAACTAGAATTATTCTAAAATAGTTCTACTTTTAGGCATTTGCAAATTTACCCATGAACATTCCATTAAGGACATTTGTCGTTGATGGGTTAAGTTGTTGGAAATATTGTTTTTTGATTGCCTAACGAAAATCGAAAACACCATATTTTAATATTGTATTGTACTATCAAAAAGTTAAAAATGCAGTTCAAGCAAGACGAAAATTATATGATTTGTTCGGAAAAGATATATTGGCCGAACGCCAATGCCAAAACTGTTTTAAACAATTTTGTTCCGATTTTGATTTTGATTATGCACGTCCTGGAAGGCCTCTCTTGAAGCCGATGTGGTTAAAATGGTTTTTGTTGTAGCCACATGTCTATCTGTAGAGGTGGCAATTCTTGTCTAGCTCCCATAGGTGAGCAAACTCGTTCCGGTCCAAAGTACCGATCGCCGCGGGAACATGATGGCCATTGGTTATTTATAGGCGACAATAACGCACTTTGTCCTATCGAACATCATAGGCACTCAGTATTTATGCAAGAGCCGGTGCTAGCCGCCCTCTCACTGAGACTCTCCACTCGATACCGCTGATTGTCAACAACTGCAATTGCAGCTACTGTGGACTCGTCCGGTAGCTTGCAGCTAAGCTTCTCGTGATAACAATGAACACCACACAGATTTGAGCTCAAAGGTCCAGCCTGTGTGATACTCATAGCTATCCCGTGCCGGATCGATGGAAATTTTTGAAAAATACGCGATAGATTTTAATTTACATAGCAAAATACAAAGAAATTTTAAGACGCATTGTTACTGGTCACGAAAAGAGGGTTGTATTATATAATGATAGGTCGGATTGTGTATTTTTCAACCAAAAGCTTTGCAGGAGAGTAAGAAAAGCCTTAATTTTCCTAATAAAATAGGTCTGTTTGCGAACTTTTCCCGTAAAAATTTGAAGGAGAGTAAGAACAGCCTTCATTTCGTTTCCTATTTATTTGAATACAACAGCTGGGGCCTAATTCTTGCATCCGTTATCGAGCGAGTTTTTGTTCGAAGATTAAAAAAAATTGGATCATGGCTTACGATCCTGATTTGTCAAATAGTTATCGATATCGGGGAAGATAAAATCGAACATCGAACGAAAATAAACGAACATTTGTTATTTACGATCGGCTAATTGCTGCGGGCAAAAACTCGCACATTTCTCATCGCAAATTTCGCAAATTTCCAAAAGAATTAATCGATAACGGATTAATCGAATACCCAAAAAATGCGAAGCTCGATCGTAATAAGTCGATTGCGGATTCGAGAATTAGGTCCATTGTTTTTAAAAAACATCTATTCGATGCTGCAAATTGCTGCTGAGAAAAAACCTCCAGCAAAAATTGAGAGCTTCTCAATTATCAGAGTATCAAAATTTTGCTTGCTCTCACGCACTCTCCCGCTTTCTTGTGCTGGCAAATAAATACGCATACATTTTCAGTAAAAATTTGCACTCATTTTTGAGTACACGAACACATTGTTAGGCGCCAAATGGACGAACCAGCTCAAACCACTTGGAAGGTTTAGTGGGATTTCATAAAATCTTTTTTATTTGAGGGTTTACCTCACAATAACACGATTGATTTTGAATTATATTTTGATTAACTAAACAAATTAATTAATGAACTCAAACAGAAGAGCCCAGTATTGATCCATAGAAAAGCTGTAGTGTTCCGCCAATATAATGCAAGAACCCATAAAAGTTTGATAATTCCCCAAAAGCTTCAATAGCCTGAATGGGATATTTTAATTACACACATGTCTTTGTGCCGCATCGTTTAGAATAGAGAAAACATTGCTTAATAAAATAGCTTATACAATAAATTAAATTTGAAATAAAAAATTTTAAACGACACAAAATAGAAATGGAAAATATTAAAATTACCTACTAGCTTCTTTTTTATACTTGATGTTTGCCATTTTCTCTAACATTTGGTTTGATGTATTCGAAATATGTCCATTAAATATCTTAATAAATATTCCCCAAAAAGAAAGCCATAAAGCTGTTTTTGTTGGCCTAGTGACAATGCCATATTTAGCTTTTCCTGTGTGTGTGGGGGGTATAATTTTTGTTGGTGTTGTTTCGATTTTTTTTTGTTTACATTCCCTTCACCACCATAAAGTTTTCTGGCAACTCTGGTTAAATTTAGTTGCCGTATTACTCATACTTCAAGCGGTTGGCCAAGAAAATTTCCAATGAAGAGAAGAAAAAAGTTGTTCACAATAGTGAGTGCAGCAGAGTATGTTTTCGATTTCGGTGTAGCAAATAATTTGAATATGCCATTCTGAATGTTAGCGTGACTGTTCTTTGCTTGTGCCGCCACCGCCCTGCCCTCTCTCAAAGCAGCAGCATACCCTTATTGATATAAACGAAAAAATTGAAGAAAAAAGAATCTTCTATTTCATCCCCTTTGCGCGCAAGCACAAAAGATACACTAACTCCCCAATACTGCGACAACTCCTCCCCCATCAATTTCGCCCATTAATGTTGACAACTACCCCAAAATCTTTGGGAAAATTGGAGCATACTAAAATGAAATTTTTCTATATGTACGTATTGGTGTAGAAAACAGATGAGAACTTTTTTCACCAAGTAGACTCGCAGTCGTCATCAATGTTGTGTGGAGTATGGTGTATGGTGCGTTGTATCGCCATGAGATACGGACGGCATGGTGTAGTGCATTCATTGGGTGGCCAAAAGTGAAGTGGTGGATGTAACGATGAAATTGACCATATTGGTTGGTGGATGTTGAGTCAAGCAGGTAATAAGTAAAGCATGGCTGCGAAAAAACAACTATTTCTTTTATTATTGTCTTTTTGTGCGCTACCCCTCTTTATTAACCAGCAGACAACACCAGTTTCTTAAACCTCTCTCTCTCCCCCTATTTCAAATCATGTGCCCCACCACACACGTGCATCGTCTCTTGCTCTTGGTATCTTTCCGTTACCTATGGTGGTGCTCATAATGTTTTTGGTTTTGCCAAATATTTAGTTGAAGCAGTCGTCATCGCTGCCGGCTGGCTACCGTTTATTTTGTGGATGGATTTGTCTTGCTCACACGCATGGCTAATATCTCCAATTCCAGTTCAGAATCGCTGTTCGTTAAATAATGTTAATGTGGCCGCTGCCGTTGCTTGGTGTTGTTTTAAAGTTTGCTTTTGATCATAAGAATAGTCGCGTTGTGAGATGTTGCCTTTAGAAATGGTGTGTGCTTCACTTACGCTTGCTTGCCAGGTATGCTTGGTCGGTCGTTGGCAAAAACTACAGTCTTGATAAATTGACTTTCGCAGGAGGCTTATAACATTCGTATTTTATGCTTACTTGACGGCGGCTTTACCAATGCGGTGGTCTGATGACTTTGCCTCTGCCGTTTTGTCTGACAATTAGAAGAATGTGTGCTCGTTCTTTTTGTTTGTGTTGTCTTTCTTTTATAGTAGCACAAGTTCATCAATCCTCCACATTGCTGGCGGCTTGTGTCTCCTCGATTGTTGTGTGCAAAACAACGTGGTCGGCTGGCGGCTGCTCTATGGCTATTTCAACTGTTTGGTTAAAAAAAACCTTGGCTGAATATGATGTTAATACTTTCTTTTTTATTTAATACTTATTTAATCCTCTCCAATATTATCTACAACCATGTTGTGTGCGACACGACTCTCTTGAAAGGGAGTCGTGACAGCAACAGCAACAGGGAGGGGAACGATTATTGTTGCTGTTACTGACCGACACCATTGAAGGTCAGCGTATGTTGGGCTCGCTCTGCAACCCCCCGCCCTACTATTTTCTTTTCGTTTCATTTCTTCTTTAATTTGTTTTTCTAGAATAGTGTATATTTTTTATGGTTTTCAAGTTTATCAACATGTCTTTGTGGATGATAAGTGAGTCATAATTACGTTCACCTTACTTGGTCGCTGCTGATTTGTAATGTGACTAAATTGAGTGTGAATACACTATGCCACACTCAAATAGTGGTCATGAGACGATGTAATCTATATATAAATAATATATCTTTACCATATATTAGACCACTACCAATATTAGTTACAAAAAAATTAATAAATAAACAATTCTGAAGGGATTTGAGGGATTAATAGAGACATATAGTAGCACACTAGGTCACTAAAGTATTACAGAGGACTCGTCTCATTAGATCACCATTCATTCTGTTTCCGAGCTTTTAAACTTACATTAGCCATGTAAGGTTATTTTTATAGCAAACATTTGCAGGAGAGTAGGAAAAATGTACTCTCTTCGTTATTTACTAGAATAAAACAGCACATATTGAGTAGCTAATGCAGGAGGAAATAAATTGAAAAACTTTTTGGTGAAGAAATTGACAGTTAAATTGGGGAGACAAATTTCGATGAATTAGCAAGAAGAAATAGCAAATTGTTGTTGCTTTTGACTGTGTAGTGGTATGTGTCACCCTAATGCTATATTTAAAAATGCCGTAGATAAGTGTGACTATGGGAGAGAGAGAGAGAGGGAGACAACACAAATGTCTTAGAGATTACAGTTTAAAAGGGTGGGGAGTTATGCAGGAAAGTGATATGCTTGGTCATACATACATACATACATACATGGCCTAGGTGATTTTTGTTGTTGTCTGCATTTATCACTTCGATATGGTGTTATGCATAATGTAGCGGGAGTCTATGATTTTACAATATTAGCAAGGGCTAAGAATGACTTTGGTAACACACATTTTATGTGGGTAATACTTTATCATCCGACATCAACAATGCCCAGTCCTGTACGACAGCGTTGATGACAAGTCGCATGAGTTCTTACTCTCTTTCTTTCAGTCGTTGTTGAGACAGCAATGAATGAACATGCGCGGGGGTATATACATAGTTTTTCTGTTTTTTATTTTGAAAGCAATGATTTTTATACCCTCCACCATAGGATGGGGGGCATACTAATTTCGTCATTCCGTTTGTAACACCTTGAAATATGCCTTTAAAGCCCCATAAAGTATATATATTCTTGATCGTCATGACATTTAAAGTCGATCTAGCCATGTCCGTCCGTCCGTCTGTGAAAGTACGCTAACTTTCGTAGGAGTAAAGCTAGGCGCATGAAATTTTGCACAAATACTTCTTTAGGTCGGTTGGAATTGTTGTCCATGTTTTGATATAGCTGCCATATAAATCGATCTTCGGTCTTCACTTCTTGAGCTTTAGAGGGCGCATTACTTACTCAATTTGGCTGAAATTTTGCACGAGGTGTTTTGGTATCACTTCCGACAACTGTGCCAAAAATGATTTAAGTCGGTTGATAACCTGACATAGCTGTCATATAAACCGACCTTGGGTCATGACTTGTCCCAATTATTATTTGATTTGCCTGAAATTTTAAAGGTGGAGTTTTTTTTTGAAAAAATCCTTCAAAGAACTTGACATATGCGATCCATGGTGGAGGGTATATAAGAATCGGCCCGGCCGAACTTAGCACGCTTTTACTTGTTATTGACTAAACGTTTGGAAGGTAAACATAATTACTTGGACGAAGTGTTCTGGTATGACTGCCAACTCTGTGCCAAGTATAGCCCAAATCAGTACATAACCTGATATAGCCGCCATATAAACTGATTTCCTGATTAGACTTCTTGAGCCTCTAGAGGGCTCAGATTAAGCTGAAATTTTGCATGACGTCTTCCGTAATGACTTCCAATATCTGTGTCAAGAATGGTTCAAATCAGTCCATAACCTGATATAGCTGCCATATAAACCGACCTTGGGTCTTGACTTCTTGAGCTTCTAGAGAGCGCATTTCTCATCCAATTTGACTGAAATTTTGCACGAGGTGTTTTGATGGTGTTTGATAACCTGACATAGCTGCCATATAAACCGACCTTGGGTCATGAATTCTAGAGCTTCTAGAGGGCCCAATTATTATTCGATTTGCCTGAAATTTTGGAGGTGGAGTTTTTCTTTTTGAAAAAATCCTTCAAAGAACTTGACATATTCGGTGGAGGGTATAAAAGAATCGGCCTGACCGAACTTAGCACACTTTTACTTGTTATTGATTAAACGTTTGTAAGGTAAACATATTTATTTAAGTTTTCTTAATTAATATTTATTATTGCCAAACACAAATCATTCAGTCCAAAAAAAATTTTTTTACATATTGAGAGAATTAAAAATGCTTAAAGGGAGTATTTCACACATATTTCACACTAATACTTAAATAGAGTATTTCACACATATATCACACTAATACTTAATTAAAAATAAAATCTAACAAAAATAGAATTAAAAAAAATAAAATTAAAAAAAAAAATTAAAAAAAAATTAAAAAAAAAAATTTAAAAAAAATTTAAAAAAAAATTAAAAAAAAATTAAAACAAAAAATTAAAAAAAAAACAAAATTAAAAAAAAATAAAAAAAATAAAAAAAAAGTAAAATTAAAAAAAAATAAAATTAAAAAAAATGAAAGCAAATAAAAATAATAATTTAAAAAAATATGTAATAAAAATAATAATATTAGCAATCAAATTAATAATAAAATTTGGAAAAAAATGGAAATTTAGAAAAAATAAAAATTAAATTAAATTTAAATAAAAAATAAATAAATAAAAATAATAATAAAAAATTAAAAAGAAATTAAAAATAAATTTAAGAATAGATACAAATTAAATAAATAAATATTTAAAAAAAATAAAATTAAAAAAATAATTTGTTATAATTTTTTATATGGAATTGCAAAAAAAATAGAAAAAAATAAATAAAAAGATAAAACAATTAAAATAAAAAGTTAAAACAAAATATCTTGAGCAATTAAACTAAAATTAAAAAAAAAAATAAAAAAAATTAACAAGAAATTAAAAATAAAAGAAAATAAAATAAATTAAAAAAAAATAAAATAAATGTAAAAAATAAAATTAATTTAAGAAATAAAATAAATTAAAAATAAAATAAATTTAAAAAAACAAAATAAATTTGATAAATTAAAAAAAAATAATAAAAATAAATTGAATCAAAAAAGAAAGATAAATTTAAAATATAAAATAAAAAATAAAATAAATTAAAAAAAATAAAATAAATAAAATAAATTAAAAAAAAAATAAAATAAATAAAATAAATTTAAAAAAATATTTAAATACATTTTAACCTAACCTAACCGAAATAAATGCTAAAAATTTGAAAAAATATTAAATTTAAATTAAAAATTAAAAAAAAATTTTGCGTTTACTTTTTAAATTTTTTGAAAAAAAATTTTCTTGTGATTTTTTTTTTGATATTTTATGATAAAACTGAAAAGTTTATACTTTTAAATAAATTGGTAACTATATTCCACAGTTGTACGCCGATCGCCCTAGATATATTTTAATTAAAGAAACTATCGAAAGCAACAACCCTTTTTTCCCTGATTTTCCCTAATAACATGACCGTATAGGACAATGACTAGTTTCATTCTCCCACTTTACGCTCATCCAAATTGTATTGGGATACCTCTTTCCTAACCCAAGCCAAATTAATTCTATAATTGCTCTTTTCTTGGGTATTTTTCTACCCATTAGGTAGTGATGGGTTAAATCCCAAATTTCGCGGTGTTACGAAAGAAATAGCCATCCAATGATGGTAGTTAAAAAAAAGTCTATATTACCTTTTTGCTGGATGGAAGTCTTACTTTCTTAGTTGTATTTTATTATTTGCTCTTTCCCTACTTAAGTTTGATGTTTTTTGCTGAATATTAATACTTTGAATTTTTTTACTATTCTGTTTCTTTGTATAGAAATGGTTGAAGCCATGAAGAAAGTTGCCTCCATGGATGTTGAATTAACTGTGGAAGAACGCAATCTTTTATCAGTTGCATACAAAAATGTGATTGGCGCTCGTCGTGCCTCATGGCGTATTATTACCTCAATCGAACAAAAAGAGGAAAACAAGGGTGCCGAGGAGAAATTAGAAATGATCAAAACTTATCGCGGCCAGGTTGAGAAGGAGTTGCGCGATATATGCTCTGACATTTTAAATGTTCTCGAGAAACATCTCATTCCATGTGCCACCACAGGCGAAAGTAAAGTATTCTACTATAAAATGAAAGGTGATTACCATCGTTATTTGGCTGAATTCGCCACCGGCTCGGATCGTAAGGATGCGGCTGAAAATTCATTGATTGCCTATAAGGCAGCTAGTGATATTGCTATGAATGATTTGCCCCCAACACATCCCATACGTTTGGGTTTGGCGCTTAATTTCTCGGTAAGTTGGTGGTTATATAATGTTATGCTTGTGGAATTTATCTATTTCTCCTTTTTGCCTCCTCTAGGTATTCTATTATGAAATTTTGAACTCACCCGATCGTGCATGCCGTTTGGCGAAAGCAGCATTCGATGATGCCATTGCAGAACTGGATACATTAAGTGAAGAAAGTTACAAAGATTCCACACTTATTATGCAACTGCTTAGGGATAATCTCACATTATGGACATCGGATATGCAAGCCGATGGTATGTTTTCTTGTTTGATATGCACTTTATTTTGTTTTTAACATTGTTTTTTTTTTTTTGCCTTTTCTCACAGGTGACGGTGAACAAAAAGAACAAATCCAAGATGTTGAAGATCAGGATGTGTCGTAATTTAAGTAACCCCCGCCCCAAATCCTTTAAAACAAAAAACATACCCCCTAAAATACTATTTGCATTTCTTATTTTTAAAAAAACTACAACAAACAAAACAAATGAAACTGTTCTCCAGTTATTACACCAACAACAACACCACCACAAATGCTACAAAAAGATCCTACTCCTCCTCCGCCCTCCCCAGAGAATTCATAATTCACGGCTCCTTCATAAAAGGAAAATATTCTTCGATTCGGAAATACACCACCACCACATTAGTTCTTTTCCCTGCCTGCCGCCGCCTCCTCCTCCTCACTCATCCACACTCCTACTCTCTTCTTTAGATGAAATCAACCCAATCAGCAGAAGAAGAAGAAGCATGTTTTTCTTATACATATATTTTTTTTCAAATGTAGTCATTACAATTAAATGTAATATTCTATATTTTTCCACTTTTTATAGAGGCCACTTTTTATAAAACAGTAAAGAAGAAAAAGAAAGAAAATATTTTTTCCTCTCTCTCTCTCTCTCTCTCACTTTTCCCCCCACACAAACACTCTCCACATATACAATATGTCGTTTTCCTTCCTTATTGTTTCATCATGCCGCCAACATGTGTCCTCGCCAATACTACGTCATTTTCCACCACACCACCATAAGCCCATTGACATGTGTGAAAATGAAGATTTTTTGCATTAATACATTTAAAATATAAAAGAAAGTATATAACAAGAAATCAACCAAGCAACAACAACAAAATACATCAGAAATAAACAACAAAATTTAAAAAAAAAAACAAACCCAATTGATACGAGATCATCTTTTTTTCAAATAAGAGAAGGATTAAAGAGTAATGGAAAATTAAAAGAGAAACATACAAAAAACTCGCGCCAAGAATAGGAAGCATATTTCAAACAAATATCACACATACACACACGCATACACAAACAATATAAACTACATACATGCCTAGATTCTGCCACCGCCATACACACACACACACACATCCTTAAGAAACGTTACAACATGCATACATTCAAACAAAAATTGACAACCGATCGAAAGCCCATCATCTTCATCATCACCCCTCCTACTACCCCACTTTATTCACCTCTCTTTGAGCGAACAGAAGTATCAAGAACATGAAGAAGAAGAACAGTCATAAAATTAAATACAATTTGATAATTAAATAAATGCTACGAAACACACAATAAAAGAAATTACAAAAACAAAATAAGATTTATTATTATTAATTAAATATAAAAACTCTTAATTTTAAGACTACTACAACTAAACCAACCGAGAAACTCTTATTGTTGTGATGAGAAGAGAAGAGCATGCATGAATGGAAGAGCGCGGCAGCGAAAGGCCAGGCTGGGTCGTCACAGGATTTTGTAATCTTTTTTGCTTTTCTTTTGGGTCTTAACTTTTTTGGGGGTCATTCACATTGTCCATACACTCACTATATGTGTGTGTGATTGTGTTGTTTTTTTTTAAGGTGAAGCAAACACAAGTAAATGACCTAAGGACTAACCTTTGCAAACCTATGCTTGAAAGTGTGTTTTCAGCTTACCAAGGAGGGGATACGAGTTTTTTTTCTTAGTCATGTATGTATGTATATGGGCTTTTGGAAAATAGGCTATGGCGGGGAGGAGACTTTTGACATGTTATTAATTCCTTAAGCCCTAACATACATACATACATTGAATTTTGTGTGTAAGACAAATGACATTTTCACCATCGTGCTCCTCCCTACCACCTATGTGTGTTATTTATTGTTTGTTCCATGCCCCTCAAGAAAGTTTGTTGTTATATATGAAACAAAGACCCCAAGTTGATGGCAACCACACTGGTTTATTTTTTTTTTGTCTTCAGAGTGGTTATTTCTTCTTTTTCAAATCAAAGTTTATAGGTAGATTTCTTTTTTTTTTTGAGAATCCTACAAAAGCCAATGGTGATGAATTGTGTGTGTGTGTGTGTGTCATCATCATCGTCATACCACCCATCACCATCGTCATCTTCTTGTATTATTAATCTCTTATGCGACATTGAGAGTGCGGAAAAAGCTCTTTTGTTTTTTCTCATATAGTGATATAAAACAAAAATGGAAAGCTTAACTGTGTTTTATATAATTTCTTCTGGTATCCCATTTGTAAAACAAATAACAACAAAATCAAACTTAAGTATATTTCTTTTTCTTTGCCATAATTTATTAACTTAAGCTTTTGTGTAGTGAGTTTATGAACAAACCAACAAACAAAACAAAACAAAAAAAGAAAAAACAAAATTACCTATAGTTACAAAAAATGGTAGTGTATATTACATATAAAAAAGATGAAAATGAAAATAATTCCAATAACAAAAACGAGCAGTACACAAATTATAAGATACATATGTATTTAATTTTACACTTCATTACACTCGCAACAACAAAGAAACATCAACACACTCACACACACACACGACCCAAATATACACACACCACATATACAGACGGACACAGTACACAACTTCATATTCTCATAAAAAAAGGAAACTTGAAATTACGAGCGAGCATATAATAACAGCAGCAGCGTATCACCACTTTGATCATAAGAATATATATTTAAATACAAACAGAACAATTCTTTTCCAATAAAAAAAAACTTAGAAAAAAACCGAATTTATTCTTGGTGTGTTTTTTGTTTCGTCCATCCTGTTCTGACGGATGGTGATATATTTTACTCTCAAGACTAGAGAAGTTTATAGAAACATACATATCAGAGTACGGTTTGAATGCCATTTTCATTGCCTATGAAATCCATAAGTAAAAATAATGCATATTGTTGTCAAGTTCGGCCTGGCCGAATCTTATATACCCTCCACCATGGATCGCGGTATCTGTTTTTAGGCAAATAAAGAATATTGAATAAGAACTGTTATGCTATTGGAGCTAATCAAGTTTTAGTCCGATTAGGACCATAAATGAATGCTTAACATTGTTGAAGTCATTGTGTAATATTTCAGTTCATTCGGATAAGAATTGCTCCTTGTAGGGGCTCAAGATGCCAAATTGGGAGATCGGTTAAATGGGAGCTGTATCAAGCTATTGATCGATTCAGACCATATAAGACACGTATGTTGAAGGTCATGAGAGAAGCCGTTGTACAAAATTTCTGTCAAATTGGACGAGAATAGCGCCATCTAGAGGCTCAAGAAGTCAAGATCCCAGTTTGGTTTATATGGCAGCTTTATCAGGTTATGTATCGATTTGCGCCATGCTTAGCACAGTTATTGAAAGTCATATCAAAACAACTCATGCTAAATTTCAGCCAAATCGGATGAGAATTGCGCGCTCTATTGGCTTAAGAAGTCAAGATCCAAGATTGGTTCATATGACAGCTATACCATATTGTGTACCGATTTGAATTATACTTACCACAGTAATTGAAAGTCATATCAAAACAACTCATGCAAAATTTCAGCCAAATCGAATGAGAATTGCGCCCTCTAGAGGCTCAAGAAGTCAAGATCCAAGATTGGTTCATATGACAGCTAAACCATATTATGTATCGATTTGAATCATACTGAACACAGTTATTGGAAGTGATACCAAAATACCACGTGCAAAATTTCAGTCAAATCGGGCGAGAATTGCGCCCTCTAGAGGCTCAAGAAGGCAAGTCCCAAAATCGGTTTATATGGCAGCTATATCAAAACATGGACCGATTTGGTCCATTTACAATCCCAACCGACCTACACTAATAAAAATTATTTGTGCAATATTTCAAGCGTCTAGCTTTACTCCTTCGAAAGTTAGCGTGCTCTCGACAGACAGAAGGATGGACGGACGGACATGGCTAGATCAACTTAAAATGACATGACGATCAAGAATATAAATACTTTAATTATGGGTTCTCAGACGCATATTTCGAGGTGTCACAAACAGAATGACGAAATGGGTATACACCCATCCTATGGTGGAGGGTATAACAACAGCATTCAAGACTATTCATAGAAAGAGAATATGACGAATTACACTCTCAAACCCAACGAATATGTAGCGAATGGTTTTAATCAAAGGCAATATTGTAAAATACTTCCTAAATTTCTTTTGCACCCATTGCCATCGAATTGGGAAAGGTATTGGGGTAGAGAATGACAGAAGAATTTTTGGACCCAAGTGTCGGGGGAGCCGCCCTGTATACAAAAGAACTCTAAATGTGAAATTTTATTGACAAGGATTTGGGAGCGGGTTTGTAAATTTGTTGGTTCAGCATAGACTCAAAAACGGCTTAAGCGATTTTCTTGAAATTTTCACAGATGTGAAAATTGAAATTTTCACTGGTTGATGTGAAAGGAGTTGGAGGTTATATATTTATTTGATATCGGAAAGGAATCGGACCCTCCTCCTTACCCCAAAAGCAACACCCAAAATAGATGTGGGCCGATCGTGAACATGGTACTCAAATGAAAGGTATTTGGGAGTAAAGTACGAATTTGATCTTAAAAAATTTGGTCCTAGTACCATAGATAGTCGCCCTGACCACAAAACCCTATCAAATAAGCATATTTGACGATCCAGACAATATGGGACTCAAGTGAAAGGTAGTCAAGAGTAGATTATAAATACGGTATGCACGGAGCAATAGGCTATATAATTTGTTGATATCGGAAGCGGAGCCTTCCCTTAAAAGCACCGCCTAAATTAAAATTGGACCTCTCGTTTGTGAAAAGAGTGAAGGGCAACTCATCGGCTATTCCGACTCTCATTAAAGACGATCAGATATTCACCGACCAAAAAGTTAGGGAGCCCGCCGCATCCCCATATTGCCATGTTGGTTGGTGTTTTGGAGGTGTGATGGACGCTCAAGCATTTTTATCCAGAAGCGAACACAAATTCGTGTTCTACTTCCAAATACCTTTCCTTTGAAACCCATATTATCATGGTCCAAAAATTTCTTATTCGGGGGTGTCTTTTGGGGGTTGGGCCGGCTTTTAGCCGGCAAGCGATATCTGTGAGCACCATACAAGCTGGAACATTGAGTCCCATCTGTGTGGTGTTTACTGGTGTCACGAGAAGCTTAGCTGCGAGCTAACACAGGTGCCGGATAGTGATTCCACTATCCGCATTACACTATCCGCAACCTGTGGTAGCTCGCAGCTAAGCTTCTCGTGACAACAATGAACACCACACAGTTTCGGCTTAATATCTCTATTTTTAAAGACTGTAGCGTGATTTCAACAGACAGACGGACGGATATGGCTGGATCGTCTTAGATTTTTACGCTGATCAAGAATATAAATACTTGATAGGGTCAGAAATGGATATTTCCATGTGTTGCAAACGGAATGACCAAATTAATATACCCCCATCCTTCGGTGGTGGGTATAATTAAGGATGAAGACACAACACACTATTAAAAAAATTACAATCAATCGGACTGCCGCTTCAGTGTATAACACACTGCTACAACAACAACAACTAAAATAACTTCTCTATTTTAAGAAATTCATAAGACTCATGACCCCTTCAATGTTGCTGTTGTAGTAACATTTGCATGTGGAAGTGGTAATCTCCGTCAAGCTCTTATAGGTGAGCAAGTTCGTTCCGGTCTATACGACCGATCGCCGCGGGAACATGGTGGCCATTGGTTACCTAAAAGCCCCAATATCTCGTCTTGTTGTATCGAGCATCATAGTGCCACCCGGCCTCTCACTAAGACTCTCCACTCGATATCGCTGAATGTCCGCGACTGCAGTTGCAGCTACTCCGTATGGAGCATTCCACTATCCGCATCCTGAGGACGCGCCCGTTAGCTCCCAGCTAAGCTTCTCGTGATAACGCAGAACACCACACAGATCGGAGCTTAAAGTTTTAGTCTGTGTGATGGTCTTAGTTTATAGGCCCGGTCCTATAAGTGTATACAAAAGGTTCTGGGAACGACGGGATAAAACCAACTCTGTGCACCTTCTTAGGAAAAGTGACGTCCAGTCAGTGGATGAGAAATTACTTCCCGACATACAGTCTCCGTTCTTCTTTAGTGACATGGATTAAACCACAATCGTGCGACCTGCTCCCCCATTGTCCTTAGACTCTTAGCTTCTTACCTCATACATTATCCTTACGTGACATTTAAAGTCGTCTCCATTGCCCTCGTGCTTTACGTGGTTCTCATAAAATGGGCTCTACTTATAGTGCCGTTTGCACCATCTTGGGATCTATTTTCCGTTTTGAGCCTATGGTTCGACCGAAAAGTGACCAACATCTATTAGCCTGAATGTGGTGCATCAGGTTCTCGTCTAGGATCATTCTCAGGTATTGATTCGTTTTGTCTAAGAGGGGTGGGTCATCATTTTGACGTTCAGACGCCTGGTTGTGGTTCAGCCATATGTCTCTTAGCGGTTACTTTATAAATACAATTTTAAAGATGATTAAGGATACTTTATTTGTGATCAAACTTTTGCATATAAATAATTTTATATATAAAATTTCCTTTGGAAATCAATGTTTTTTACCTAATTGAAGAGCATATTAAATGGAAATGTTAGCATTGACTGCAACACTGGCTTAAGTTTTATAATTTTTTTGTTTTGTTTAGAGAACAGATCCATGATTAAAAGTTCTTCCAGATCTATTAAAAAACTATTTATAATTTAAGCGTACAAGTAATTGTTGTATATACGATGCTTGTGGTGATTTCGAGTCCTGCATTATTTTATGGGAATCCTCCAAGGTTCTTAGAATACGTGGCTAAAAAGAGTGAAAGTGAAAAATTAAAAATAGGTAAAAGTGTGCTAAGTTCGGCCGGGCCGAATCTTATATACACTCCACCATGGATCGCATTTGTCAAGTTCCTTGGCCGATACCTCTTTATAGGCAAACAACGGATAATGGATAAGAATTGCTATTCTATTTGCGCTATACCAAGTTATGAACCTATTGGGGGCTGGAAATCAAAGTGGAATTCATTGTGCACCATTTCAGTCAAATCGGGTAAGAATTGCGCCCTATAGTGGCTCAAGAAGTAAAATCGGGATATCAGTTTATATGTGAGCTATATCAGGTTTTAGACCGAATCAGACCCGATTTTTAACACGTTTGTTAAGGTCATGCAAGAAGTCGTTGTGCAAAAATTTCAACGTAATCGGATAAGAATTGTTCCCTCTAGAGGCTCAAGAAGTATAATCAGGCGATAGGTTTATATGGGAGCTATACCAGGTTGTGTGCCGAACACACAACCACTTCATGCCAAATTTCAGCCAAATCGGTTTATAATTGCGCCCTCTGGCGGCTCAAGAAGTGAAGATCCGAGATCGGTTTACATAAGAGCTATATCAGGTTGTGTGCCGATTTGGGCCATACTTGGCACAGATGTTGATGGTCAAACCAAAAACACTTCATGCAAAATTTCAGCCAAATCTGATAATAATTGCGCCCTCTAGAGGCTGAAGAAGTTAAGATCCGAGATCGTTTTATATGGGCGCTATATCAGGTTGTATGCCGATGTAGACCATACTTGGCATAGTTGTTGAATGTCAAAACAAACCTCTTAATGCAAAATTTCAGCCAAATCGTTTGCTAATTGCGCCTCAATCGGATAAGAATTGCGCCCTATAGTGGCTCATGAAATAAAATCGGGAGATCTGTTTATGTGTGAGCTATATCAGGTTTTAGACAGAATCAAACCATTTTTAACACGTGTGTTTAAGGTCATACAAGAAGTCGTTGTGCAAAATTTCAACTAAATCGGACAAGAATTGCTCCCTCTAGAGGCTCAAGAAGTATAATCGGGAGATAGGTTTATATGGGAGCAATATCAGGTTGTGAGCCGATTTAGACCATACTTGGCATAGTTGTTGGTAGTTAAAACATACCACTTCGTGCCAAATTTTAGCCAAATCGGTTTATAATTGCGCCCTCTAGCGGCTCAATTAGTGAAGATCCGAGATCGATTTATATGAGATGTATATCAGGTAATGAACCATACTTGGCACAGTTATTGACGGCCAAACCAAATATTATTTGCGCCCTCTAGAGGGTCTCGAAGTCAAGATCCGAGATCGAATTATATGGGAGCTACATCAGGTTATGAACCGATTTATAATATACT
The DNA here is from genome assembly GCF_963082655.1 of Stomoxys calcitrans. NCBI lineage: Eukaryota > Metazoa > Arthropoda > Insecta > Diptera > Muscidae > Stomoxys > Stomoxys calcitrans. The sequence goes on from NC_081553.1 coordinate 216,985,208, forward strand.
TGGTACAGTTGTTGATGGCCGAAACAAAACACTTCATGCAAAACTTCAGCCAAATCGGATAATAATTACGCCCTCTAGCGACTCAAAAAAAATCAAGAACCGAGATCGGTTTATATGGGAGCTTTATCAGGTTATGAAATGATTTGGTTTATACTTGGCACAGTTGTTGATGGTCAAACCAAAATATTTCATGCAAAATTTCAGCAAAATCGGATAAGAATTGCGCTCTCTAGAGGCTCAAGAAATCAAGATCCGGGAACGGTTTATATGGCAGCTATGTCAACAAATGGACCAATATAGTCCATTTACAATCCCAACTGACTCACACTAATTGGAAGTATTCGTGCAAAATTTGGACAGACGGACGAACAGAGCCAGAACGACTTAGAATGTCAAGGCTATCAGGAGTATATATACTTTGTCGGGTCTCAGATCAATATTTTGATATGTTACAAACGGAATGGCGAAATGGTGGAGGGTATAAAATTAAAATAACCTACAATATATTTGGGTTCCAGGTAAGCTTCATGTTTCATGGCCAATAGACCTAAGTTCACAGCCAAGAGAAATATTTGATCCTTGGCTAAATCAGCATAACGTACTATGCGCAGCAATAGTTCTAGGGAAAGTGTGGCTTGCAATTTATATTGTTGGGCGCTGCCCAATTGGCTTAAACGTCTTAAGATTTCTTCCACCACAAAGCTGCATAAATTATTCACTTCACCCAAAAACTTGGGATCATGGCCATATAATTCATCATTGGAAACAACTGTTAAGACAGAAAGTAAAAAAAAACATAAGAAAAGATATATTAAAAACAATAATTAAGAGATTATTAATTTACCTCCTGGAATGTGATAGGGAAATGCATCTAAACTTTGAACATACAACATATCCAAGGCATTCAAGTAGACCACCGCTGGCAGGCTATCCATAACAAATTCATAATTCTGCATAACATCCAACAGCAAACGCAACAAATATAGAACTCCTTGTTCGGGACTATCCGGAACTAATACCAATGTGGCCAACATATTATTGAGAAACGATACCAAATAATTGTCCATTGTTCTGGACTTCCCCTCCATTTCAAGGCTTTTATTCAATTCTGGCACCAAGTTTAAAGCTTCCTCAAAGCAAGAATCAGCTTGTCCCAAACAGTTATTCACCAAGGCAACCTGTCCACTTAGCAGATATAGGTCCATCTGTTGTTGCACCGAGGATATGCTGGGAATGGTTATAAAGCAAAAGGCCACACAGGCCTTAACAAATCCCAAAGTTTTTCTCGTATGTTTGTATTGGACAATTTGACATGTTTCCATGGCCAGTTTGTTAACCGAGTGCACCAGTGTGTTGTAGACGGCGTCTAGATTGGAAAATGTACCTCTTGCCTCCACATAGAAGCTCAATTGTTTTTCAAAGTCATTTTCAAAATAGACTTTCCGTATAAAATGGCATATGAGTTGAGATATTTGACGTTTTTCATCCTCCACCGTAAGGGCACTAAAAGAAAACAGAAGGGGTTGTAGTAAATGTTTACATAAAGGAGGTCTTAGGGTCATCAAATCGTTTTATATCGAACCAATGGTCGCATCTCAAGCAAGTTGCAAGGTTTCCAGATGTGTATTCATGGCATACCCTTTACATTTTCTTACCAAGGCAGCTTGCTTCGCAAAAAGACTTTTATATCAACGAGTGCTGGTCAAGTTAAGTTTGAGCTCAATGATAAGGGAACATTTGTTAACCGCTACTTTGTACAGTAGGCTGATGTAATGTTGTTGTTGTCATTATGACAGTGTGTTGCGCTTTCATCCATTATTCGTTGGCTGGGTTATGTAACATGTCTAGACTTAAAAACTTAGATTTTGGATGATGTTCGTTCATAGTGATCTGGCGGATAAACAGGTGGAAAGTGTCGTGCGGTCCCCTTTGGATGGAGTACAGAAATGTAACACGCTGGCATCAATCCAAAACCAATTGGAAGCAATATCATTGCACAGACCGAATAAAACCAAATATAATGAAGTCAGTTGGAAGTAATGAGAGGAATTAGTGTACACAATGTTTCCCTAACCGAATAAAAAAAGGCGCCCTCTATAGGCGCAAGGTGTCTTAAAGAATAAATTCATTGTAGGATCGCTTAATTTAGTTCAATTTTGCAAAAAATTGAATTTTGCCGATAGTACACCGATAGGAGAAACATCAATCGATATTCTGACAAAAAATAAAATATCTATATTATCGATAGTGTAATCGATATTTTTCCAGCTCAAGTCTAACTTCCAATCCTGGTGAGAATACCAGAAACCTTTTTTACTGTTATTCTCCCTCACTAATACATTCTGATAAAAAATAAAATATCGATATTATCGACAGTGCATTTACTTTACTTTCACTGTTATTCTCCCTCACTAATACATATTGTTGGCGTTTGTGAATATCTTAATGTGTGGCACGGTTTCACCGTCGCATGACACGGTTTTATCATTATATTGCACGGTTTTATCTTTTTACTGCACGGCTTTACCGTCACATAACACGGGTTTGCCGCCTTACCGCACGGTATTACCGTTATATGGTACGGCCTTACCGTTATATGGGAAAGCTAAATTGCAGGCTTTGTTTTATGCAAATTTACCAATAAACCTTTCATTAAGCGAAGAAAGGCCTCTGGGGGCATAGACAGTAGAAGAGAGTAGATGACTCGTCGTTCTCAGCAAAAAATGGCTGAGTTGCAACGAATAGAAATGTGACGTTTTCTTTTACTTATTTTACCAGAATTCAATTGTAGCTAAAACATATTGTTTCTTCATTCACAATAGACCAGAAATTCAGATTTATTCACAATTCTTCTGTTGCTCAAATTTCTCGTTTGTTTCTATTTGTGATCGTTGTCAAGCGCCATGGGCGAGAAAGGTCGTTCCGGCCCATCGGACCGTCGCTGCAGGAACGTGGCCATGGGTTATTTAAAGGCGTTAATAATTTGCCATAACACGTTTAGTATGACAGGCATTCAGTATTTAGGCAATAGCCGGGGCCGTCTGGCCTCTCACTGAGTCTTTCCACCTGATATCGCTGATTGTCTGCGACTGCAATTGCATCTACACCATTTATCTACGGAACATTCCATTTTCCGCAACCTGTGGACCTGCCTCGTAGCTCTCAGCTGTGCTTTCCATGCTAACGATGAACACCAAACAAATCCCGGCACGGAATAGTTGTAAGCACCACACTGGCTGCAACTTTGAGGTCCGATCTGTGTGGTGTTCATTGCTGTCACGAGAAGCCTAGCTGCGAGTTACCGTCAACATGATGCGAATAGTGGAATGCGTCATAGGGAATTGTTGCAACGACAGTCGCGGACAATCGGCGGTATCGAGCGGAGAGTCTATGTGAGAGGCCGGGCAGCACCGGCTCTTGCACCAATACTGAGTGCCTATGATGCTCGATATGGCAAGGCGAGTTATTGGCGCCTTTAAATAACCAATGGCCAACTTGTTCCCGTGGCGGTCGGTCCTTAGGACCGAAACGAGCTTGCTCACACCGGAGCTTGACGAGGATCGCCACGCACACATGAAAATGTCGCTACAACAACCACCAACCAGATCGGAGCTCAAAGTTCCAACCTGTGTGGTGCCCATAGCTATCCTGAATCAGGCGCTGTCCGTGGAAATTGTGATGGTTAATTATAGGCTCTGAGACCACGCATGGTCAGGTTAGTTAAAAAATGATTGTTGGGTAATCTGTCGAATTCTTGGGATTTAAATCCTATTATCGAGGGGTTTGAGTGTGATTTTAGAGTAGGCCACAATTTATTACTTACTGCACTAAAGTTACAGTCACGTAAGTTTCTCCTATTTTCGTTGGGGCATGAAGTTCTGTTAATGGAGAGAATTATGAGGATTTGGCCTGATGCCAAAGAAATGGGTTGCCAGGGTAATTTACTAAAGGATCAGGAATCCCAGGGCAGCCGGTTGTACGTACCGGATTGATCCCATGAAATCATTCATTGGCAATGGGATCAGTTGATGGGCATGGGATCAGTTGACACAAAAGAGATCTCTGGCGAACTTCTGCAGTCAAGCAGAATTCTAGTGGCAGCATCCTCATTCACCGTTCAAAACGTGGAGCTAGCAATTTGCTCTGCCAAAAAGGAGAAAAAGCCTTAGCTCGCAATGCGCACTGTAGCGACTACTGTCGGACAGTAAGTCACTAATGTCAAGCTTAGGCCCAGCTACCAATAGGCGGTATGGACATAAACCTATACCTAGTAAGTCAGATACCTCAAGGCCGGGCAGTAGGTAGGCTTATACTACATGGAATGGAACGCATGGAGGCCACCATAGCGCAGAGGTTAGCATGTCCGCCTTTGACGCTGAACGCCTGGGTTCGAATCCTGGCGAGACCATCAGAAAAAATTTTCAGCGGTAGTTTTCCCTCCTAATGCTGGCAACATTTGTGAGGTACTATGTCATGTTAAACTTCTCTCCAAAGAGGGTCGCACTGCGGCACGCCTTTAGGACTGGACTATAAAAAGGAGGCCCCTTATCATTGAATTGGACTGCACTCATTGATATGTGATAAGTTTGCCCCTGTTCCTTCATGGAATGTTCATGGGCATTACATGGCATGCTGTATACCGTGTATGCCAGTCCCCAACCTGCATTTTGTGTAGCATATTGCAGTGCAAATGCAGGTCAATCCCATGGCAGCCGGTTGTACGTACCGGATTGACCCGATACAACACACTGCTACAACAACAACAACAAATGCAGGTGATAGTCAGCTTTGTCTCCTGTATCGCATCGACTATTTTATTCTCCGAACTCTTGTTTTTAATTTGCAAGACCTATGCATTTCCCGTCACTAGCGTGGCACTATTCTGGGTGAGGTACTGCTATATATTGCCACACGGCAGAAGTAGCAGGGGTCACAAGTGACAAGCTAATGCTTCCACACCATGCATCGGTAACATACACGGATAAGATCTCGTTAAACATAATAGAACCAGGTTCATGTGTTCTTCGCAATCCTGGCACGGACGTAGCAGACACTCCTGGATGTGCTTTCTCCAAGACAAAAAGAACGAAATGGTTTTACAGAGGATTCCATCGGGTCAATCGAATACATAGAACCGTCTGCTATGGGATGGCAGGCGAACATGATGGGATTCGTTGTACTTAACCTTGTGGCTATAGAAAAACCGTATGGAAATTCTCGAATATAATTGGAATTGATGATTTGAAAACATAAAACCGGTAAGTTGAGGTTAAATCGCTTCCGAACCAAGGATGAATATAGTCTCGACAAACATAATAGAACCAGGTTCGGGTTTTCTTCGCAATCAGGGCACGAACGTATCAGACACTCCTGGATGTGCTTTCTCCAAGACAAAAAGAACAAAATGGGTCAATCAGATACATAGAACCGGCTGCCATCGGGTCAATCAGTTACGATTTCAACACAAAAAACCGGTATTGATGTCAAAATGCTTTCGAACCCGGGAAAAGGGAGGATGGGCCCAAAGTTACTTTTGGTCAAAGATATGCACTAGAGTACTAAGGTGGGAAGTTCGAATCCATTGCATTCGAGTCACATACCGGCTTTGGCACAAATTGTGAGGTTTTCGGTCATGTAAAGCTCCTGTACTAAAGTGAGCAGTTGCGATTCCCACTGCATTTCAGTCAACATACCGGCGCCATTTGTGAGGTTATCGGTCATGTAAAAATCCTCCACAACGAGGTTTTGCCCAATTGTTGTTGATGTAGCAATGTATTATACACTGAGGCGGCAGCCCTTGCCGATGAAGAACTCCATCGGATCAATCCGGCTACCATGGGATTGAGGTTTTGTTTTTTTTTTTTTGCCCAGTGCCATGCTGTTCTAACTCGGCCATAAAAAGTCTTATACGTTTTCATTAAGAATTTTTCCGCAGGTCGCAAATGGAGTGTTGTTGGCAAAAACTTTATAAGTTATGCCAAAGATACCTCTGAATTCCAACAAAAGTGTTTTGAATCTGATCATTTACTTACTTTACATAATCATTCAGTATCTTGCCAATGTACATCAGGGCATTAATGACAACTGGATCATTGGTGTGATCATTTCCATTGCGTTTATAGATATCGAGTATATATTTACAAGCTTCAACTTTTAGCGATTCCTTTTGGAATAAATCCAGGTAGACCAGGAAATATTCCTAAAAAATTACTCAAATTTATATTTTCTTCAAAATTATGCAAGAAGTACCAATTTACCTGAACTAGCAGCTGTTCGATATCCTTTTGATGTTGCACTATCTTGTCCAATATATTTCTCAATTGTTGATGATGTTTTTCGCAAACTGTCTTCGATGTGGATACACGTGAATGTATTTCACCCAAAAATCTATTGACTTCGTTTATCTAACAGAAGAAGAATATTTAAATAATTGGTTTTGTTTCATTTGATTATATTGGGTTGCCCAAAAAGTAATTGCGGATTTTTTAAAAGAAAGTAAATGCATTTTTAATAAGACTTAGAATGAACTTTAATCAAATATAGTTTTTTTTACACGTTTTTTCTAAAGCAAGCTAAAAGTAACAGCAATTACTTTTTGGGCAACCCAATATATAAAAAAAGCTCGAGTTTTTGATGATTTTAAACTCAATTTTTAAAAAAGAAATGTTAAAAAGTTTTTTTTTTTGTTTTCCTTGAATGCATATACTAACCGACATATTGGTAGCTATAAACTGGGCCCATGATTCCACACTCATTATGTATTCCCTTGGATCTGTGAATGTATTGATCGTTTTGAAAACCTCTTGCAGAAAGGCCTGCTTCGATTCGCATAGCGAGGAGCTGGTACTCATACTAGAACCCAACGCTTTGAAAAGTTGCGATTTCGAAATTCCTTCGGTGTTTGACAAAGACAATACATTTACAAATTCAAAGGCATGGGCTGCAATGAATTCGGGTTGAAAGGCATGCAGAATGGCCATTAATATGGTGCCGCTGAAAAGAAGAGAGAGATTTAATAAAGGAGCTAATTTAAAGGATGACATTTTAGGGTGTTCTTACTTGTTCTTTACATTTTGTACATCTTTTAGAATTTCTTCATTATAGAGATTGTTTTTGTGTACCAAAGCTTCCAGAATAAAGTTCAAAGCTGGCCCGTATAGGGAAAGATAAACTATCATATCTACTCTCTGTCGATTTAATTCCGAACGTATTGCACCGCTGAATGTCTAGAAAAAAATGAAAAATTAGAAAGGCTTAAAATTCGATTGGTATAAAAAGTTATGATAAAATGGTAAAAAACTATGATCCTTGATAGTTATGGGAAATTAAAATAGCCAAGATCCTTAATCATGTTCTGAAGTATACCAGGAAAGCTGGGAGTAAGTCAGATGTCAAACTCTCATTAAAAGCTAACCTAACCTCACTGCCAGTTCTAATGACTAGAGGAACTCCACAAGGATGGGTGTTGTCTCCACTTTTGTGGCTTCTAGTTATCAATAGGATTCTGAGGCCTTTTGAGAGGAAGAGGGTTATGGCATACCTTCACGTATGCGGTAATTCGACCCCTGTACTTTGTACACAAATTAACATGGACCGACGGACAGACCGACATAGCTACCGGTATGCTTATCAATGGGTCTATCTCTATTCCTTCTGGGTGTTACAAACAAATGCACTAAGTTATAATACCCTGTTCCATATAATACCCTGTAGTGTATAAAAAGTTAGGAGGCCACCGTAGCGCAGAGGTTAGCATGTCCGCCTATGACGCTGAACGCCTGGGTTCGAATCCTGGCGAGACCATCAGAAAAATTTTCAACGATGGTTTCCCCCTCCTAATGCAACATTTGTGAGGTACTATGACATGTAAAACTTCTCTCCAAAGAGGTGTTGCCCTGCGGCACGCCGTTCGGACTCGGCTATAAAAAGAAGGTCCTTTATCATTGAGCTTAAACTTGAATTGGGCTGCACTCATTGATATGTGAGAAGTTTGCCCCTGTTCCTTAGTGGAATGTTCATGGGCAAAATTTGCATTTGTATAAAAAGTTAACAGCAAAGCGTTAGCATTTCAAAACTATGTGGCCTAATCTACACTTGAAGAGGACTGCTGTTTTGCTTTCATTGGCTAGAACAGGCGTCTCAGTCATTGTGGCCGTCATGACAGGTCACTGTCTAAACGGAAAACACGTTGTCTAATCGGCAACGACTTTTGCAGAAGCTGTGAGGACATCGAAGAAGAAGAGACTATAGAACACCTTCTGTGTGTGTGTGTGTTGCGCACTAGCAGACAGAAGGAGTTCCACTTTAGGTTCTCATTTCTTTGAGAATCTGTCTGATTTAGAGGAGTTATGGAGCTTTTTAAAGCGATCTGGATGGTTCAACGGTAGGAACTAGAAGGCATCTTCCTTCTTCTATTCCTGTGGTATCACAGTGGACGAAAACGTCTAAGTGAGTCTGATGGCAGACTGCTACTTAAATCTAACCTAACCTAAGGTGGGGTGCGTTCAGTGCGATCTGGGTCTGAGACAAGTTGGTCTGGCTTGGCAGTTAAAACGGTGACGTGTGTCGTATGGTCCCAGGTCAAAGGGATACCTCCTGCACGTCGGTATTAATCCTTGCTCTGTAGAAGGTGAGACGGCTGTATTCGCCAGGTCGTAATTTAGCTAGAACTACTCTGGTTTGCCGGGGGGGAGGTAAATTTCTTCAGGTGAAATGGGAGGCGATGCGAAATATGTGACACGGTATACGTGAACAGTCAGGCGGTGATGAAGATGTAAGGAGATTTTTCGACCCAGGGGGAAGGCTGTTAGGTTCAGTTAAGTCTCGGACTATCAAAGGGTGGCCGGAAGTAGGTATGGCGACGAGCTGATTCGAAATGAATCGCTAAGAAGCGTCAATCGTGCTACGGAATCAGTGAGCTTTCCCCTGTGAGCTTCTTGGTAGGGTGGATGATTTCTACGGGGATAGCGTAAATGATCAATCAAGCATTCTCATGTAGAGGTGGCTCCAATAACTCGCCTTGTCATATCGAGAATCATAGGCACTCAGTATTTGTACAAGAACCAGTGCTGCCCGACCTCTCACTGAGACTCTTCACTCAATGCCCCTGATTATCCGCGACTGTCGTTTTAGCTACTCCGTATGGATCATTCCACTATCCCCAACCTATGGACGTTCGCAGCTATGCTTCTCGTAATAGCAATGAACACCACACAGATCGGACATCACAATTCCAGCCTGTGTGGTGCTCACATCAATCCCATATTGTTGTTGGGGAAGTGTGTTGTGTTCTATCTTTCGACTTTTTGCCTTTGTTGAATATCCAGATGCAGGAACTCTGCGTCTGAGATGGAGTGTATCAAGAGGAATCTGGGTATGGCTGAGCATTTAAACAGATTACGCGCTTCGTGTGATCCTTGATCACAATCGGTACACACATCCCTCACCTCGGTCCATCCCATCCTTGCTCTATAGGTGTTGAGGCGTCTGCATCTGTTGGATGGTAATTGAGCCAGAACTATTAAATTTTGCCAGGGTTGGTCAATTTCCTCCGGTGCGATGGGTGGTGATCGTTCTCTTAGGACAATATTCACGCGGTAGCTATTCACTGAATGTGCTACCGCGTCCGCATGAACGTTGTTCAGACCTGTTTGATATGCCGCTTGGTTAATTGTCGTTTCAGGTATGCAATCCAAAACCTCTTCCAATCGTCGCCTCGATTATTCCACGATAGTATGACCTGCTCCTGTCCTCTACCCACTTTCCCATGTCCTTAAGTCCCATAGCCGTATTTAGAATAGTCTCAGCTTCATTTTTACAATGGAAGCAGGGAGTCTACGGTGAACTATAATAAACTGATACAGTGTAGTTACAGTGGTTAAAGCTTTTTTATGAACGTTACGCACTTCCTGTTGAAATATTCCGAAATATCTTCTAACATGATTCGGGAGGGTTTTAATATTGGGGTTACGTTAAGTGCCATAAATAACAGTAAAAACAAAAGTTCAATGATTCTTAGTCAAAAATTTACATCTATGAGATTTGACTTTTGTTGCCCTCATGAGTTTTAATGGTCGTCATCATGTTTATTAACTTGTAAAGAAATACTCACCGTTTGATAAATAGTCACAAAATCCTTAAAATTTTGGTATATGTAGGTTTTGTTTGGAGCCAATACACTCACTCCAGTCCTAATCAGATAGCAACGTGCATACACAGCTACTAAAGGGTCTCCTACGCCACGTATAGCCTTCGTTAAACGGACCAGGGCATTTTCATAGCTGTGAGAGAAAAAAAAAACACAACAAAAGTTAAACATGTTCCATGATTTTTTTTAAACTAAAGGACTTTAGCATGTCCTTGACTACTAGTATATACCACTTAAGCTTCTTGGCAAATGTTTTCTTACTTTTCATTCAAGAACTCATAACATTTAAGTATGGCCATTTCCACATAGAGTCTGGGCAACAATTCCCTTATAGAGGCAATTTTGAAAAACCAATTTTGACAGGTATCACGGGCACTATCCATATTAGCCTGCCGCATGGATCTGCAGGACAATTATAAATATTAATCCAAAATAATGAATACACTAGACAGACAACTTACTCTGGTCCTGATGTGGATTTCTGTTTTAGTCTGTCATAGACTAATTTACCAAAAATATCTAAAATATCAGTAACAAGAACAAACTGACTGGGATAGAATGAAAGCACCGAAGTATCAGCCAATATTTTCGAACACTGTATGGCTATTTTCAACGCTTTAACACGTTGATCATTATGCCAGGATTGAACTAATTCCTGATTCAATTGTTCAATACGTTGTATATATTCCTGTTGTGTTAAATCCATCATGTGACGCACAGAGCCATCCTCAAAGTCATCCAACTGCTCTAGGCGAAATTTGACTTTATCTGAAACCACAGTTTGGACTTTGACTGAAAAAACCAAACATAAACATTAAAGGGCCGTTTATGCAAATTGTAAAGTCTCCATAACCTACTGGTATCTGTTCCTAAATGGGATTGTGCTGGTGCTGTCAGGAAACTTGTGGATATTGATAACTTTTCGGAGGTAGTGAATCTATTTAAAATGGTCAATCTTCGTGAATTCCAATTCAGAGTTTCATCGACAATATCCACTGACTCCTTGTCACGTATTTTTGATTTGACTTTTTTGAAAGATTCCTGTGTTTAAGGATAAATTTGGGAAACAATGCTGACTTAAGTAACATTTAGATGTCTTACATATTCCGAGGCCATGGAAGTCAATGGATCTATGGCATCTTGTTCTTGCTTGGCAAACTGTGACAGAGGATCCGTTCCATCGAAGGACTGAGTCAATGGTTCCACCAATACAGACATGCTGGATGACCTGCTGCTTGCATTGCTACCCAAACTTGGAGCTCGGGTGCCTTTACTGTCAACCACAGTGGACAATTTTAAAGGATGATCGAATGTTTGAAAACTTGGAAAATAATTCTTGGTCACATCGTAGAGACGCGGCATACACACCCTACAAATTATGCAAATGTAAGAAATCTTTATAAGGGAAATATAACATTGAACCATGAACTCACCATTCGCTAGCCATAACCAGGGGTTTTTATTGAAAGGAAAAAATTGTTAATTTTATATTTGGGTTTGGTTTTCTTTTAGTTATATTTTGCTACTATTTTTTTCGAATTTTTTTCTTAGGTGTAAATCAGCTGTTTCTTCGATGTTGACATTCACAATAATATGTCGATACCCAGTAAGCACAGAATACTTATGTGAAATGGGTAATTCACAATAATACGCTACAACCTATGGGAGCCGGTTGTACGTACCGGATTGACACAATGGAGTTCTTCATCGGCAAGAGCTGCCGCCTGAGTGTATAACACACTGCTACAACAGCAACAACACATGGCTGAATTACTTTAAAGGCTAAAGCAAACTGAGAGCATTGAGCTTTGTTTTTAAGAGTTGCGGTGAAAATTGCATTCTGCAAAATTGCAATTCTGCGAGTACCAGTGCCTGCGCCGGGAAATTGGACCGCACTTGGGATATTCGACCGGCTGGTATAAAGCGAGCGGCTGATGCGTTAATGATGTCTCGGAATTATGGGAAGTTGGTGGCGAGTTGCTACACCTCCGCGTAATCCTAGTGTGGGCTTCCTCATTCATCGTGCAAAACGTGGAGTCGGTTCTGGCAAACCGAACAGAACCAGGATCCGGGGTTCTTTTCTATCCCGGCACGGACCAGAAGCGTTCGGAGAAAGCACTCCGGAATGTGCCTCTCCCATGACGAAAAAAAAGAACGAACACGTACACTAAAGCGGCAGTCCTTGCCGATGAAGTATTCCATCGGGTTAATTCGGTGTGTACAACCGGTTCCCATGGGATTGGCTTATCCAGTCTTTAAGGACCCGGTCTACTTGTTTTTGGTGCAAGGATTGGAAGCTACTACGGTGGTATCACTATCGACAAAAATTGAGTCCGATTTGAGACTTAAGGCTTGTGGGTCATAGGTATGCTGAATACTGCGGCTAGTTGGGGCGACGGGAAGCTCGCCCCAACTGTAATGCCATTTTTATACCCTCCATCATAGGATGAGGGGTATACTAATTTCGCCATTCCGTTTGTAACACATTCCTCTTCTAGAGGGCGGTATTCTTATCCGATTTGGCTGTAATTTTGCATTTTGTTTTATCTTCCAACAACTGTGTCAAGTATGGTTTAAATCGGCGATAAACCTGATATACCTCCCATATAAGCCGATCGTGGACCTTGACATCTTCAACTTCTAGAGGAAGCAATTATTACCCGATCAGACTGAAATTTTGCATGAAGTGTTTTGTTGTGACTTTCAACAATTGTGCCAAGTAAGGTCTAAATCGGTTCAATACCTGATATGGCTCCCCCATAAACCGATCTCGGACCTTGACTTCTTAAGACGCTAGAGGGCGCAATTCTTACCCGTTGTGGCTGAAATTGAGCATGATATGTTTTGTTTTAACTTCCAATAATTGTGCCAATAGTTCAAACGGTTGAAAACCTGATATACCTTCCATATAAGCCGATCTTGGACCTTGACTTCTTCGGCTTCTAGAGGGCGCAATTATTACCCGATTTAACTGAAATTTAGCATGAAGTGTTTTGTTATGACTTTCAACTATTGTGCCAAGTACGGTCTAAATCGGTTCAATACCTGATATATCTCCCATAGAAACCAATCTCGGACTTCTTAAGCCGCTAGAGGGCGCAATTATTACTCGATGTGGCTGAAATTTTGCATAAAGTGTTTTGATATGACTTCAAATAACTGTGGCAAGCATGATCTAAATCGGTTCATAACCTAATATAGCTCCCATATAAACCGATCTCCCGTTTATACTTCTTAAGCCTCTAGAGGGCGCAGTTATTATCCGATATGACTGAAATTTTGCATGAAGTGTTTTGGTTATGACTTTTAACAATTGTATCAAGTATGATCTAAATCGGTTCAATACCTGATATAGCTCCCGTATAAACCGATCTCGGATCTTGACTTCTTAAGCCGCTAGAGGGCGCAATTATTACCCCATGTGGATGAAATTTTGAGTGAAGAGTTTAGTTATGAATTCTAACAACTGTGCCAATTATTATCCGATTTACTGAAATTTTGCACAACGACTTTCGCTTTGGTGTCCAACAACCCAACCAAGTATGGCCCCAAATCGGTTCATAACTTGATGTAGCTCCATTATCAAAGCAGTTCTTATCCATTATCCTTTGTTTGCCTTCAAAGAGATATCGGAAAAAGAACTTGCTTTTTCATAATTTGCTGCATTTTGCAATATACTTACTTATATTCTCCTTTAGTTTCTCGATTGGAAATACTTGGAAAAATTTACAATATATATTCCTTTATTAACTATGTAGTATTTCGCATGTGAAATAAAGTATTTACAAGGGAACACATTCAATATTACAATAGTTGAATATCGTTTGCGTACATATATACTTACATAGGTATGTACATCGTTATTTGGACAATTACGAAAGGACAATTTACAACAACTTAATATAAAGTATAAATGCTTAATGAGTAAATAATGACTATGATCGAATTTGTGAAATGTTCGATTACCTTGAACATTAATTGAATAAGTGAGCTAAGGAGAATAAAGAATATAATGTGAGTACTCTCCGATAAATCATTTAAATGTAACTATTATCTGGTAGCTACATTCATTAAGTATCCATGCCTGCCCAGAGGTTTTAATCGCATCTACATTTAGCTTGGGTTACCGAGTGTTATCGATACATTACGGAGTAGTTGGATATGACCTATACAAGTGAAACATATATTCCTGGTTTTTTGTAATATAAAGTGCAAAATACGTGTTATCGACTGTTATCGCATGATATCGATAACTACAGTTATCGATAATATTTATAGCAAAGTTTGTGTTGTCGTCTGCTCTTGCATGATATTAATGGATATCCAGTTTGTTGACACTACAAATCTTTGGTTCTGATTTATTTGTATGCTATAAATTGCAAAATATATGTTATCGGATGATATCGCAAAATTTTTCAAAATTTTGTCAAGATCAAGATGTTGAAGTGTTTTTTAGTGGTACTTTACAAGACAAAACACGTGTTATCGGATGCCGCACAAGATATCGATATTAATCTTTTACAACTTTTCATTGGAAATCTATGTGCCGATAACTGCAATTCTCATAAAAAAAATGAATCGAAAAGAATTTTCACATGTCTTGCGTTACATTTATTCGGTCTTGCAATAATTCAGAAAAATCCTGACGAAATGCGTGTGTGGCGCTTTACTGTGCATGGAACATATAATGGGATGTTATGACATGATATCGATAACTATTCAGTGTAGAATTTGAATGGAAATCCTTTCAATTACAATGCAGGACAATGTACCTGCTATTGTGTATTATCGAAATATATCGATAACCATAGTTTTTGATAACACATGGTATCGAACATAATTTTGCAGCATTACGACGAAAAAGTTTTTGTGATGATGGATTTAATTTATTTTAACATCGTAAATTGCAAATAATGTTGTAATCGCTTGATATTGAACGCTTTGCAGTGTATCTTTGGGTCTGACTTATTTAGTAATTATATTGTGAAGTAGGTGTTATCGGCTGTTATCGTATATTATCGAAAACTATAGTTTTCTATAAAAAAATGTACAGACATTATTTTTGTCTTCTGGCACTAATTTATTTTTATACCACACATTGGAAAGTACTTGTTATCAGCATGTTATCGATAAGATAAATGTTCGATAAATTTTCAATACTACAGATTGCAAAATATTTGTTATCGGTTGCTATCGCATGTTAACGATAACTAAAGTTTTCGACAACTATAATATTCGATAGCTTTAATTTTCGATAACTATAACTTTGTGGAAAACTAGTATTTTCGATAACTATAATTTTCGATATCTATAAGTTTTGATCACTAATATTTTCAGTAAATAAAGTTTTCGATAACTATAACTTTGGATAACTATAATTTTCAATAACTATAAGTTTCGATAACTATAATTTTTGATAACTATAATTTTTGATACCTATAAGTTTGGATAACTATGATTTTCGATAACTATAATTTTCGATAACAATAATTTTCGATAATTATAAATTTCGATAAATATAATTTTCGATAAAAAAATTATCGAAACGAATATTGTCAGACTAACGATGATAAAGTGTTTGGGATGCTAACACTTTTACTTTAGCACTTTATATTGAAAAATACGTGTTATTGGTTGTTATCGTCATGTACATATTGATAAATATCCATAGTAAATTTTTACAGAGAATTTTAATGACAAAAAAGTAACTATAATTCTCGATAATTATAATTTTCGATAATTATAATTTTCGATAACTATAACTTTGGATAAATACAACTTTGGATAAATATAATTTTCCATAACTATAATTTTTGATAACTAATTTTCGATAATTATAATTTTCGATAACTATAATTTCGATAACTATAATTTTCAATAACTATAATTTTTGATAACTATACGTTTCAAAAACTGTAATTTTTTATAACTATAATTTTCGACAACTATAAATTTCCATAACAAGCATTTTCGATTACTAAAATTTTGTATAACTATAATTTTCGATAACTATAATCTTCGATAGCAATAATTATCGATAACTACAATGCTCGACAACTATAATTTTCGATAACTATAATTTTCGACAACTATAAATTTCGATAATTATAACTTTCGATAACTATATTTCTCGATAACAAAATTTATCGAAACGAATATTGTCAGAATAACGACGATAAAGTGTTTGGGATGCTAACACTGTTTTACTTTAGCACTATATATTGAAAAATACGTCTTATTGGTTCTTATCGTCATGGATATATTGATAAATATCAATAGCAACTTTTTTCAGAGAACTTATTATATTTTTTAATTATATTTTTTTCCACCCTTTTTTATAAACGTTGTATATTCTCCTTAGTCACTTATGTATATAACCATACACACAAATCTTTTTTATACTTGCTCGATTTAGACTCTCGAAATTACTTAAGAATATATTTTAAGTTTAGATATTATTCATTTTCAATAATTTACATTAGTATAAATTAAAGCATGAATGAATTCTAACAATTTATATAGGTTTTTTTTTTTTTAATTTTATTTCATATATATAAATACTGAGCAATTTTACCAATTTTGAAATAATAATTACAATTTCATAATTTAGATTGATGACTGTTTAGGAGATTAGACTTAGACATATAGATATAGTAGGACTAAGACTACTTTTTCAATGTAAGATAATAATTTATATAGTGTTAAGAAGTTTTGGCAACCCTAAGATTCGCTAACGAAAATGATTGAAAACCAAAGAAGTAGAACCATTTTCTCAATCTCTGACTAAAATATACTTTAAGGATATTTATCGAATAACAAATATGTGCTTTATTCACCAAAAAAACATAAGAGGATAATGCTCTCTTCCATGCCAATTTCCAATTGCTTTTAATCATGCCATCTACCATAACCGGAACATCAAGAAAATGGTACTAAGTGATACTTAAGTACAAGTGTACATAAAGTAATTCAAAAACTTAACTTAATGTAAGTTTTTAATAATAAAATAAAAAGTGACATAGAATAATTAGATGTTCATTAAGTATAAGCATAAGGATATTTGTAGTCTGTAGTATATCGAGGACCTTTTTTGGTTGGATAATTTTTTCTGTTTTGTGTATTACTTAATGCCGTTTTCGAGTAAAGGATTTGTTTTTACATCAAGGCTTTTATTTGAATTTTAGTTTTTTTACATTTTGATTTTTCTTAAGGCCACATAAATCATGGCACAATTATTATTAGACCCAGTTTTTTTCAAGCTTTTTTATTAGTAGTGCTATTTTTGGAGTGTTTTATGGAATCGATAATATATGTAAAGAAGACATGCATATGTACCAATGTCTCATTATTTGTGTTTTGTCTACAACAAATTAATTTAATTTTTTATATTGTACAACATAAGGTGTGTGTTCACTATCGGTTGTTATCGAGAGTTATCTAAAGTAGATGATCTTCATGGGATCTAATTTATTTTACCACTATCCAGCACAAGTATATGCACTGGATATATGTCAAGTGCAAAATTTTATAAGACACATTACGATATCATGCGATAAGAGCCGATAAACAATTTTCAACTGTAATTCAATATGCTCGTTGATATGAATATTTTTCGATAGTATTCGATAAAAGTCAAACTTATGTTTTGTTCTATGAATGTGTTATTTTCGCTCTATGCATCGGATAGATTTGCAGTGCAAAGGTGTGCTATATAGTTATCGAAATCATGCGATTACTGCCGAGAACAGAGTCAAAGTATTATACATATAACATGAGTGGAGATCGAAAAAAAACATTTCGTGGATGTTTACGAGCAAATTCGACAAAATTCAACACTTTTTGCTTCTTTTTATGATGCCTGCATGTTATCACTTGATATCGATAGTTTTCCAAAGGAATGAATTAATTTCTATAACTCATGTTTTGCTCTACATATAACTAAAGAAATAGATGGATAAAATGCTATTATTTGTGCATAATGTGTGTGATAGAGTCAGTTTGTTATCAGTTTTTATCGAAAGTTTTCCGAAAAATTAAAGTATTTGATGTCTATGTTGGGACGCCAGCTATGGACGTATATATGTATTATAAATCATATACTCTACCTAGTAGTTCCGTATAAAGGATAACGGAAAAATAGCTGTAATTTAACTAATTCGAACGGTGGAACGTTAGTTTTTATCGAAGCATGTCTTTTGTTGTAGAGCTGGCGAATTATCGATGGCATTATTTTGTGTCTGAACATCGATTGATTTTTTCTCTATCGATACTATCGGCAAAGATATTTTTTTTGCAAAATTGAACAAGAATTAAGCAATCCGACACTGAAAGTATCCGTTATCATGGCGCCTATAGAGGTCGCAATTTTCCTCCGATTGGGTTAAAATCTTGTGCAAAGATTTCTTTTATGAAATCGAACTACTGATTTTTACGTCTCATTTCGTTTGAAATATAGGTGATGGGATATTAACGATTGTATCGATATTTATTATAAAAAATATCGAATGTTGCTCTTAGCGATAGTTTGCCAGCTCTATTTTGTTTTCGAATAAAAAGTCGATAATATTAGATTTTCTTCAACAAAAATCGACCAATCATTGAAGATAGATAAATTTAAAAAAATCGATAACTATCGAATAATAGATTTTATCGGATGATGAAATTATAGCTTTTATCGTAGCATTTCTGTAATGTTTGGAGAAAACTAAAAAAAATATTCGAATGATAGATTTTTATCGAATGCTTAAATGAGAGTTTTTTTCAAAGCAAATCTTTTGTTGAACGAGAAAAACTTGATAATTTTAGATTTAAAATCGATAAAATTCGACAAAAATCGACCAAACTTTCCATAAATATCAATAACTTTCACAATATCGAAAACAATCGAATGACAGATTTTTATCGAATGGTGACATAGCTTTTATTGAGGAATGTCTCTTGTTGTCTGAGAAAAATCGATATATATTTAACACTCGAATGATAGACTTTAATCGACAGGTTGAAATGATAGCTTTAATCAAAGCTTATCTTTTGTTGTCTGAGAAAAAATTAATAATATTCGATTTACTTCGATAACATTCGACAAACAAACTATTAATACCGTTAACTTTCAAAATATTGGAAACAATCGCATATTAGTTTTTTATAAAATGATTGAGTGATAGCTTTTATCGAAGCATATCTTTTGTTATCTGAGAAAAATCGATAAAAATTTAGTATTCGAATGATAGGTTTTTATCGAATGGTGAAATTGTAGCTTTAATCATAGCATATCCAAACATTAGATAAAGATTCGATAAAAATCTATAACATTCAAAATATCAAACACAATCGAATGACAGATTTTTACAGCATGGAGACTTTATAGCTTTTATTGAAGCATGTCTTTTGTTGTCCGAAAAATTCGATAAATATTTTCCGACTTTTTCATAAAACCTAATGAAGCTTGAAAGTAGGTTTTTTTAACAGTTCTGTAAGGCAAACTGTCAAATAAACCTTTTTAAAATCAACATTAAGTTTTTTTTTGGATATGGGTTTAACATCCATTTTTCGATAAATATTGATACCATTCGATAAAAATCGATAATTCTCATTTTCATTTCATATAGAGTTAAACAAAATCTTGGCCATTGTGACGTATATAAAATCTTCATTTAAAGGGAATTTAAAGGGAAAATCAAATCATTGTGGCGTATATAAAATCTTCATTAAAGGGAAATGCAAAGATACAAATGCTTTTTATGGGACTAGATAAGTGATTTTGAATTGAGTTTTATCGAAGTCGATAATATTTAATAAGATTTCGAAATCGAAAGTATTCGATAAAAAACCATAACATTCCACAAAAACCAATCATTTCTAAAAAATCTGCCATTCGATATACATCGATAACATTCGATAAAAATCGAATCATTGTGGCGTGTATAAAATCTTTATTGAAAGGAAATGCAAAGATACAAATGCTTTTTATTGGGCTAGATAAGTGATTTTGAATTGAGTTTTATCGAGGTCGATAATTTTCGATAAAATTTAGAAATCGAAAGTATTCGATAAAAAACCATAACATTCCACAAAAACCAATCATTTCTAAAAAATCTGCCATTCGATATACATCGATAACATTCGATAAAAATCGAATCATTGTGGCGTGTATAATATATTCATTGAAAGGAAATACAAAGATACAAATGCTTTTTTATGGGGCTCGATAAGTGATTTTAAATTGAGTTTTATCGAAGTCGATAATATTTGATAAGATTTAGAATTCGAAAGCATTCGATAAAAATCCATAGCATTTAACAAAAATCGATAATTTTTAAAAATCTGTTAATCGATAAACATCGATAACATTCGATAAAAATCGAATCATTGTGACGTATATAAAATCTTCATTGAAAGCAAATACAAAGATACAAATGGTTTTTATGATTTTAAATTGAGTTTTGATAATATTTGATTAGATTTGGAAATCGAAAGCATTCGATAAAAATCCATAGCATTTAAAATCGATCATTTTTAAAAATCTGTCAATCGATAAACATCGATAAAAATCGAATCAATGTGACGTATATAAAATCTTCATTGAAAGGAAATGCAAAGATACAAATGCTTTTTATTGGGGCTAGATAAATGATTTTGAATTGAGTTTTATCGAAGTTGATAACATTTGATTAGATTTTGAAATCGAAAGTATTTGATAAAAACTCAAAGCATTTAACAAAAATCGATCATTTATAAAAAATCAGTCATTCGATAAATATCGATAACATTCGATAAAAATCGAATCATTGTGACGTATATAAAATCTTCATTAAAAGGAAATGCAAAGATACAAATGCTTTTTTATAGGCCAGATAAGTGATTTTGAATTGAGTTTTATCGAAGCCGATAATATTTGATAAGATTTAGAAATCGAAAGTATTCGATAAAAATCTATAGCATTTAACAAAAATCGATCATTTCTAAAAATCTGTCATTCGATAAACATCGATAACATTCGATAAAAATCGAATCATTGTGACGTATATAAAATCTTCATTGAAAGGAAATGCCGAGATACAAATTCTTTTAATTGGGGCTAGATAAGTGACTTTGAATTGAGTTTTATCGAATTGGATAATTTTCGACAAGATTTAGAAATCGAACGTATCGATAAAAACCATAACATTTAACGAAAAACCGATTATTTCTAAATAATCTACTATTCGATAGATATTGATAAAAAAATTTATAACATTCGATAAAAAATCGATACCATTCGATAAAATCGATAACTTTCGATAAAAATCGATAACTTTCGATAAAAATCGATAACTTTCGATAAAAATCGATAACACTTAATTTTGCTTCATGTGGAGGTAAAAACAAAAATGGCCATTAATGTGATGAATAAAACTTGTTCATTTGATGAAATATTATATAAAATAGTTGACATTTACACTACACATCTACACTTAATGGAATAATTTTGAAATATGTTTTTAAATTTAGTTTCAATTGTTTATGGCAGATGCAAAACATTTTTGATTTTAATCGAATGTTTTTCTAGAATCTCATTTTTCATATTTGTGACATAAATTCAGACAACTATTAATTTACTTCAACCTTATATACCACCTTTGAAACGGTTTATGATAAAGCATCCTTAAAGATTTTGGCCTATATTCAAAAAACTTAATGAAGCCTTAAACTAGGTTTATTTGACAGTTCTATGAAGAAAATTTGTCAACAAATAAACCCATTCCAAATCTACAATAAATTTTGTGAATACCGGTGTTAATTTATAAGGTTTAGCTTAGGAAAAATGTTGTTTTATTAAAAAAAACGTGTGAACTCTTTGAAACTGGGCCTCTATCTGGAGTAGTTTTTTTTCTATTTTTTGTTTTATAACTTTAAATCACATCTTCTATCTTTCGTTCTATCTAGATAATCCCTAAAGAGCATCAACAATTTTTACATACGATACCTACAGGGTGATCTTTTATAATTTTTTTTGATTAACAAAAGTTAACAAATAATAATTCAATCTATAGTTTTACACATACTACATATATCCGCCTCATATAAAGTTACAAATTAACATTTATATAGATGGTTCTGTTATATATAAAAATTATTATTTTATATAATTAAATAAACTACAAACATAGCAACAAAAAAAGCTGGAGCTGGAACAGCATGCGTGTAATAAACAAAAATTTGCAATCATTGGATCCAGCGCTTACAGTACCTGCAAAAGGAAAACGTTAATTCATTTGGCAAATAGTCGTGATTTGTGTTTTTTCTTTACCTAGAAAAAAAAATAACCTTTTAAGTCCAACTCTTTTTTTCACATACGTTGCCGAAAAGTGCTAATTTAGTGCTCATCTCGCGCTTGTGGTTTTCTTCTTCTCCTTCTTCTTCCTCTTCGACTTGTCTTGTTTTGTGAACCTTCCCCTGATTTTTGGATGGTCTTTGTGGCATCTTCTTTATCACACCACCTGCACCGTTGCAAAGGCACTGAATGTCACTTTCTTGGGAAATTCTGGTCCCGGTGAGCCACGGGTCTTAATAACCGGTTTCAAGGTAGTTCTGGGTTTCAGTGACATAAGACCCGCTGAGGCCGCCAATTCACGCAGCCTTTGTGAGAAGCCATTTGTGGTAGGGGCTCCTGTTTCGGCGCCATCAGTCACATCGGACGTTTGCTGACCATTTGGCAATGTGCTCACATTGGCATTGGGATGAAGGCGATAGACTTGTCCTCCCGCATTAGGATATAGCAGACTAGTATTGCTGACATTGCTTTGTGGTGCATTTGCTGGAGTAATATAGCTGAAAATTGCAACAAAAAAGGAAAAGAAAAATAGATGTTTAATTTATTTGTTCATTTACGAATTATCGTTTTAAGCAAAAAATAATTTAATAGGAAAATCACCAAACATGGTGGGGGCAACTAAAAAAAACATGTTTACCTAATTTGTAGTATTTAAAAATCGCACACGCTATTAAAGGTGGCAAAATGCTAACCTTTGTTCAAAGTGCTAATTTTTTATGTGATGCATGCATGATGTTGTTTTCTTAAAGGTGATTTAAATATGGAAATATTGAAAATATTGACATTTCCTTCTTATTTTAATACACTTGGAGAAATTAAAAAAAAATTTTTAAAAAAATAGAATATTTTTGCAGGATTTTCCAGGTATTACAAAGGATGTGACAAAGTTAGTATAACACAAGTAAAAGTGTGCTAAGTTCGGCCGAGCCGAATCTTGGGAACCTGCAAGGAAAGGTAAAAGTCGGGCGATGCCGACTTTATAATACCCCATATCTAAATCTGAACCGATTTCAATGAAATTCACCAGTAACGTCGAGAGTCATTAGAAAATCTTTCCTGCCGAATTTCTAGAGAATCGGTTAACAAATGAGCAATTTATTGCAATATTTCTCAAAATCGGACGAACATATATATAGGGGGCTACATTTAAATCTGAACCGATTTCTATGAAAATCACCAGTAATGTTAAGAGTCATTAGAAAATCTTTCCTGCCGAATTTCTACAGAATCGGTTAACAAATGAGCAATTTATTGAAATATTTCTCAAAATCGGACGAACATATATATGGGAGCTACATTTAAATCTGAACCGATTTCTATCAAATTCACCAGTAATGTCGAGAATCATTAGAAAATCTTTCCTGCCGAATTTCAAGAGAATCGATTAACAAATGAGCACTTTATTGCAATATTTCTCAAAATCGGACGAACATGTACATGGGAGCTATATCTAAATCTGAACCGATTTCGAGCAAACTCTAAAAATATTGTGGCAGTCGCCGGGGAAAGCGCTGTACAAAATTTTTGCAGGATTGGTCAATAAATGCGCTTGTAATGACCATAGAAGTGAAAATCGGGCGATATATATATGTGACAGTTATATCTAAATCTGGACCGATTTCTATGAAATTCAGATCCAGTAATGTCGAGAGTCATTAGAAAATCTTTCCTGCCAATCTCTAGAGAATCGGTTGACAAATGACCACTTTATTACAAAATTTCTCAAAATCGGACGAACATATACATGGGAGCTACATCTAAATCTGAACCGATTTCAATGAAATTCACCAGTAATGTCAAGAGTCATTAGAAAATCTTTCCCTCCCAATTTCTAGGGAATCGATTAAAAAATGAGCACTTTACTGCAATATTTCTCAAAATCGGACGAACATATACATGGGAGCCATATCTAAATCTGAACCGATTTCGAGCAAACTTTAAAGATATTGTGGAAGTCGTCGAGCGAAAGCGTTGTACAAAATTTTATGAAGATTGGTCAATAAATGCGCTTGCAGTGGCTCTAAGAGTGAAAATCGGGCGATATATTGGGTTGCCCAAAAAGTAATTGCGGATTTTTTAAAAGAAAGTAAATGCATTTTTAATAAAACTTAGAATGAACTTTAATTAAATATATTTGTTGTACACTTTTTTTCTAAAGCAAGCTAAAAGTAACAGCTGATAACTGACAGAAGAAAGAATGCAATTACAGAGTCACAAGCCGTTGAAAAAATTTGTCAAAAAGTAATTCGGATTGCCCAAAAAGTAATTGCGGATTTTTTAAAAGAAAGTAAATGCATTTTTAATAAAACTTTGAATGAACTTTAATCAAATATACTTTTTTTACACTTTTTTCTAAAGCAAGCTAAAAGTAACAGCTGATAACTGACAGAAGAAAGAATGCAATTACAGAGTCACAAGCTGTGAAAAAATTTGTCAACGCCGACTATATGAAAAATCCGCAATTACTTTTTGGGCAACCCAATAGCTTTGTAGTTCTCATAATTGCAGCATACGATTGTCAATATCCCTCAGTTGTTTAGGACAGGAGATGCCCTCTGAAAAGGAAAACGTCTTTTTTAGACGGATTTGGGTAGATAAAAAAAACGCCCATTACTTATTATCCAACCCAATGCGAGTATATCCGAATGGATTTATTTCCTGTTACGCATGTCTTACAAGATTTATTACATTGTCTCCTTTAAACTCTGTCACCTTCATTTTGTGTAGAAAAAAAAACGTTTTTCTCTCCACTACAATCACATTGAAAAGTAGTTTTTAACTTAAGATAAAATAATGAAATGCATGCTGCATACGAAGACACATTAGGGTGAAACGTTGTAGTAATTATAAAATTTATTAAAATTTAAAATTTTTTCAATTTTGATGCATAATGGATGGGAACAGTAGGAATGCATGTTAATAGTATTTTTCCACTACAACCTCATAGGAGAGTAGTTTTTAACTTAAGATAAAATAGTTAAATGCATGTTGCATACGAAGACACCTAAGGGTGAAGGGGTTTATCGATAACCATTATGGTTATCATGTACACAATGTTTAAAAAATTTTTATTTCGGCATTTTGGGCAATTTCTTGAAGTCGCTTTAAGAAACCAGATAACTGAAACGCTTTATGTACATCAATGTGGTTTCACTTATCCGTAATTTTCAGTTAAGCACAGTTCGGATAAGTGAAATTACTTTCCAGTTAAGCGATATAAGCAAAGTGCAAGCTAATTTTTACATCAACGCACAGTAGAACTCTTTAAAAGTTAGAGACAATGATGAGCGATATATCAAAATAGGTTTTTGTCAATTTTATTGATGATGCAAATTTTTAAAATTCTACTACAAGGTTTCCATAGAAACTACTTTTTCACTTCAGTTCAGTCCTAGCCAGCACATGGCGGAGTTTAATGACGGAGGCCACGCGAAGAACGTGACCGACCCTGGGTCGCAGTCGGAGCATTAAGCCAGAGTCGGAGAGCGGTTCAAAGTCGGGGCAAGCGTTCACAACTCCGAGCCAAACTCCGACTCCGGATAAATAGTCTAACTCCAACTTCGACTCCGCAATCTTGGTGCTGGCTGGACTGATGAACTTGGGTGTGGGGTGACCTTTCTCTTAGAATATTTACTGCAGTTGAACTAAATCCCCACCGGTTGAACTCATCTATCACATTCTGGGTTCCTTCTGCGATTGTATGCCCTTCTCACCCTTTAATTTGAGCGCAGTCAACTTAATTACTTCGGATTTATTCTTAAGAACCACGGCTTGATATTCAACGCTCTCAAGGTGTTTGCTGTGAAAGTGCATGCTTCACATCTCCAGATAAAGCGTACTTACCAAGTACTGTTGTTGTTGTTGAAGTATTTAAGCAAAAGCCGGTGCCGCCCGGCTTCTCACTGAGACTCTCCACTCGGTACCGCTGATTGTCCGCGACTGCAGTTGCAGCAACTCCGTATACGAAACATCCCATTATTCGCAACCTGCGAACACGCCCGGTAGCTCTCAGCTGAGCTTCTCATGATAACTACATATCCCGTGCCGAGTACTGCTTCTTCACCCGAGCGGATTCCTTGTGGTTTCCTGACTGACATGGGGTTGGGATTTCAATGCCCTCAGCGAAAAGCAGACCGTTGCAGTTCGAAGATGGGCTATATCGGATTATATCTTGGAATAGCCCTCATGTAGACATGCCGATTTAAAATCTTACTAAATTTTCCATGAACATTAAGGAACAAGGCATATTTCTCTCATATCAATGAGTGCAGTCTGATTAATGTTTAAGCTTGACCCGCCTTCTTTTTATTGTCGAGTCCGAACGGCGTGCCGCATAGCGACACCACTTGGTAGAGCAGTTTTAACATGACAGGATACCTCAGAAATGTAGTTAGCATTAGTAAGGGAAAAACTACCAAACTTTAAGGTCTTGGGTCCATAAAAGTCGTATTTATCGCCGATTTAGCCGAAATTTGGAACAGTGAGATGTGTTGGGCCCTTCGACATCCTTCTTTAATTTGGTTCAGATCGGTCTAGACTTGGATATAGCTGCCATATAGACCGATCTCTCGATTTAAAGTCTTGGGCGTAAAAAAGGCGCATTTACTACAAGCTTTCGCTGAAATTTGGGACAGTTAGTTATAATAGGCCCTTCGACATCCGTCTTTAATTTGGCCCAGATCGGTCCAGATTTGGATATAGCTGTCATATAGAACGATCTCTCGATTTAAGGTCTTGGGCCTATAAAAAGCGAATTTATTCTTCGATTTCGCCGAAATTTGGGACAGTGAGTTGTGTTAGGCCCTTCGACATCATTTTCATACCCACCACCATAGGATGGAGGTATACTAATCTAGTCATTGCGTTTGTAACACCTTGAAAAATTGATCGAAGAATCCATTGAGCATATTTATTCATGATGGCTTCGACATTCTGATACGATCTAGCCATGTCCGCCCATCTGTCGCACGATAGCGGTCGAACGCGTAAAGCTATCCGCTTGAAATTTTGCACAGATACTTACTATTGATGTAGGTCGTTTGGGATTGCAAATGGGCCTTATCGGTTCAGATTTGGATATAGCTCTCATATAAACCGATCTCCCGATTTGACTTCTTGAGCCCCTGGAAGCCACAATGTTGGTCCAATTTGGCTGAAATTTTGCACATAGTGTTGTCTTATGACTTACAGCAGCTGTGTTTAGTACAGTCCAAATAGGTCTATAATCTGATATAGCTCCCATATAAACCGATCTCCTGATTTGACTTCTTTAGTTCTTACAAGCCACAATTTTTGTCCGATTTGGCTTAAATTTTGCATGCGGTGTTCTGTTATGACTTCCAACAACTGTGCCAAATACGGTCCAAATGGGTCTATAACCTGATATTGCTCCCATATAAACCGATCTCCCGATTTGACTTCTTGAGCCACTGGAAGCCACAATGTTGGTCCAATTTGGCTGAAATTTTGCACATAGTGTTCTCTTATGACTTACAGCAGCTGTGTTTAGTACGGTCCAAATCGGTCTATAACCTGATATAGCTCCCATATATAACGATCTCCCGATTTGACTTCTTGAGCCCCTGGAAGCCACAATGTTGGTCCAATTTGGCTGAAATTTTGCAGATGGTGTTATCTTATGACTTCCAACAACTGTGCCAAATACGGTCCAAATGGGTCTATAACCTGATATTGCTCCCATATAAACCGATCTCCCGATTTGACTTCTTGAGCCCCTGGAAGCCACAATGTTTGTCCGATTAGGCTGAAATTTAGTATGCGGTGTTTTGTTATGACTTCCACCAACTGTGCCAAGTAAGGTCCAAATCGGTCTATAACCTGGTATAGCTGCCATATAAACCGATTTCCCGATTTGACTTCTTGAGCCACTGGAAGCCGTAATTTTTGTCCGATTTGGATGAAATTTTGCATGTATTTCTCTGTTATGACTTCCAACAACTGTGTTTAGTACGGTCCAAATCGGTCTATAACCTGATATAGTTCCCATATAAACCGATCTCCCGATTTGACTTCTAGAGCCCCTGGAAGCCGCAACTTTTGTCCAATTTGGATGATATTTTGCATGTAGTGTTCCGTTATAATTAGCAACAACTGTGTCAAGTATGGCTTAAATCGGTCTATAACCTGATATAGCTCCCTTATAAACCGATCTCACGATTAGACTTCTTGAGCCCTTGGATGCCACAATGTTTGTCCGATTTGGCTGAAATTTTGCATGTAGTGCTCTGTTATGACTACCAACAACTGTGTCAAGTATGGCTTAAATCGGTCTATAACCTGATATAGCTCTCATATAAACCAGTCTCTCGATCATCCTTGTTCGATTCCTAGAAGCTTAAATTTTTGCTGGTTTGAATCCATGGTTTTAAGATTCGGCCCGGCCGAACGCTTTTACTTGTTTACACTATTAGAGCATAGTAGATGGGTACAGTAGGAATACAGTATAGCTTAAAGTTTCGCTCGAATATTTTCTAAGGTATTTCTATTTTTTGTTGGAATTTTTAATAAGATTCAATAACAGTTTGAAGAAGATTATCATATAGAATTAATTGCTTTAAATTGTTGTAGCAATCAACATCTTTTAGCAATTTTATATTTGTATTTTATATTCATATATTATAATTAAATATACATGTGTACAAGAAGTCTCAACTACCTATTCAATATACAAGTACTGCACATAGCTGAATTGTTTGGGTTATGTTAATCCACCTTAATGTGGAACAATAACAAGAGTTAACATTTATGCATTGCATGTAACGAAGTTTAAGGTCAACCGGTTAACTGCACATATTGAAAAAAACGTTGGGTCATTGCCTTTATTTAGTTTTAAGAGACTTAAGCCAAGTGGTGATTGTGTTTCAATTCACATTGAAATAAGACCAAAAAATTTTTACGAAGGCCATGTAAAAAGCCACTGTAACCAAAACCGGCTTAACGAAGCTTTTAATTATAAGACAAGAAAAAAAAACAAATAATTCTACAAAGAATGTTTTAAATAAATCTAATAAAGGTGAAGGAGAGATCAAGGTCAATGAAGATATGTCTCTTGGAATGGTTACAAAACCAAAAACAAATAACTATTCAACCTCCCTGTCATCCTTTCTCATGTGAAATCTTCATGATTACTAATGCTCTCTGCAAGTTATGCCTTTTCCCTTGTTAATCCAAAAAAGTTGGCCATTGTTAGATAGTTAAGGCAGGTCTTGAGCTGCTTTAAAATGAAGAGTGAAATTTACTGCAATGAAGTCTGTACTTTAACGACTATTGTCTTCTTTTCTGCATAAATTTTTTACGCCATAGAAATTGTTTTACTATTCCGTTTTTTTTTTCTTCTTCGCACTAAAAAAAGAAACCTTTATGAGTAAGACAAACGAAATTAAAAATTCTTAACTTGTATTTTGCAAAACATAGAAAATCAATCCATCTCAGATGAAAAGTGAAACTTTAAAAAATTAAAAAAAATAAACACAAGAATTGTCAAGTTGTTAAAATTATAACCTGGATGTCAAGCATTTGCGTGAATTGATTCTTTAATGAATTTTGGAAAGATGCCTCAACCAACAGCACATGCCATTGAACAGAATGTTGGTTAAATCCCAGGTAGCTAAACGGTAGGTCAATGTAAAAAAAATGGCCAAATACCAAAGTTAAAGATCTCAAAGTGACAGGTTTTTGGATGCCATCAACTGACTTATTCAGGCTATGTGTATTAGAAAGCTGTCAACTGGTCACCATTAACATTCACAAGAAAGAGCAGTGGTGAATTTCGGTAAACCCTTGGTTTGGTATGCCAGCCAGAACATCACTAACATGTCTTGTCCGAATATGATAACATTTCATGTAAAAATTGTATTGCAATTTTTTTCCTTTTTTTTATTATATTAAACAAGTAAAAAGGCGTTAAGTTCGTCCGGGCCGAACTTTGGATACCCACCACCTCAGGTATATAAGTAAACCACCTTTCATTAAAATTCGGTGAAAATTTCATACCTTATGTCCCATATCAGTTATATCAAAATATGTTCCGATTTGGACCAAATACTAATAAGTACACTAGCTATATCTAAAAATAAACCGATCTGAACCATATACGAAACGGATGTCGAAAAGCCTAACATGAGTCATTGTGTCAAATTTAAGTGAAATCGGATTATAAATGCGCCTTTTATGGGGCCAAGACCTTAAATCGCGATATCGGGCAAAAATTGAAGAAGGACGTCGAAGAGCCTAACCAAACTCACTGTCTCAAATTTCAGCGACATCGGACAATAAATGCGTCTTTTATAGCCCCAAAACCTAAAACCAAGATATCGGTCTAATGGCAGCTATATCCAAATCTGGACCGATCTGTGCGATATTGCAGAAGTATGTCAAGGGGTTTAACTTAACTCATTGTCCCAAATTTCAGCAAAATCGGATAATAAATGTGGCTTTTATGGGCCCAAGACCCTAAATCGGTGGATTGGTATATATGGCAGCTATATCCAAATCTGGACCGATTTGGGCTAAAATGACGAAAGATGTCGAAGGGCTCAACACAACTCACTGTCCCAAATTTCAGCAAAATCGGATAATAAATGTGGCTTTAATGGGCCTAAGACCCTAAATCGGAGGATCGGTCTGTATGGCAGCTATATCCAAATTTCGCCGATCTGGACCAAATTGACAAAGGATGTCGAAGGGCCTAACACAACTCACTGTCCCAAATTTCAACAAAATCGGATAATAAATGCGGCTTTTAAGGACCTAAGACATTAAATCTGAGGATCGGTCTACATGGCAGCTATATCCAAATCTGGACCGATCTGTGCGATATTGCAGAAGTATGTCAAGGGGTTTAACTTAACTCGCTGTCCCAAATTTCGGCGACATCGGACAATTAATGCGCTTTATATGGGCCCAAAACCATAACTCGAGAGATCGGTCTATATGACAGCTATATCCAAATCTGAACCGATCAGGGCCAAATTGAAGAAAGATGTCGAATGGCCTAAGGCAACTCACTGACCCAAATTTCAACAAAATCGGATAATAAATGCGGCTTTTATGGACCTAAGACATTAAATCTGAGGATCGGTCTACATGGCAGCTATATCCAAATCTGGACCGATCTGGGCCAAATTGACGAAGAATGTCAAAGGGCCTAACATAACTGACTGTCCCAAATTTCAGCAAAATCGGATAATAAATGTGGCTTTTATGGGCCCAAGACCCTAAATCGGTGGATCGGTATATATGGCAGCTATATCCAAATCTGGACCGATCTGGGCTAAAATGACGAAAGATGTCGAAGGGCTCAACACAACTCACTGTCCCAAATTTCAGCAAAATCGGATACTAAATGTGGCTTTTATGGGCCTAAGACCCTAAATCGGAGGATCGGTCTATATGGCAGCTATATCCAAATTTCGCCCGATCTGGGCCAAATTGACGAAGGATGTCGAATGGCCTAAGGCAACTCACTGGCCCAAATTTCAACAAAATCGGATAATAAATGTGGCTTTTATGGGCCCAAGACCCTAAATCGGTGGATCGGTCTATATGGCAACTATATCCAAATTTCGCCCGATCTGGGCCAAATTGACGAAGGATGTCGAAGGGCCTAACACAACCCACTGTCCCAAATTTCAGCAAAATCGGATAATAAATGTGGCTTTTATGGGCCCAAGACCCTAAATCGGTGGATCGGTATATATGACAGCTATATCCAAATCTGGACCGATCTGGGCCAAATTAACGAAGGATGTCGAAGGGCCTAATACAACTCACTGTCCCAAATTTCAGCAAAATCGCATAATAAATGTGGCTTTTATGGGCCTAAAACCCTAAATCGGAGGATCGGTCTATATGGTAGCTATTTTAAAATTTGAACCGATCTAGGCCAAATTGACGAAGGATGTCGAAGGGCTCAACACAACTCACTGTCCCAAATTTCAGCAAAATCGGATACTAAATGTGGCTTTTATGGGCCCAAGACCCTAAATCGGTGGATCGGTCTATATGGGGGCTATATCAAGATATAGTCCGATATAGCCCATCATCGAACTTAACCTGCTTATGGACAAAAAAAGAGTCTGTGCAAAATTTCAGCTCAATATCTCTATTCTTAAAGACTGTAGCGTGATTTCAACAGACAGACGGACGGACATGTCTAGATCGTCTTAGATTTTTACGCTGATCAAGTATATAAAGGGTGATATTTTTGAGGTTAGGATTTTCATGCATTAGTATTTGACAGATCACGTGGGATTTCAGACATGGTGTCAAAGAGAAAGATGCTCAGTATGCTTTGACATTTCATCATGAATAGACTTACTAACGAGCAACGCTTGCAAATCATTGAATTTTATTACCAAAATCAGTGTTCGGTTCGAAATGTGTTCAAATTTTGACAAATTTTGTTCAGCGATGAGGCTCATTTCTGGTTGAATGGCTACGTAAATAAGCAAAATTGCCGCATTTGGAGTGAAGAGCAACCAGAAGCCGTTCAAGAACTGCCCATACATCCCGAAAAATGCACTGTTTGGTGTGGTTTGTACGCTGGTGGAATCATTGGACCGTATTTTTTCAAAGATGCTGTTGGACGCAACGTTACGGTGAATGAACACATTTCGAACCGAACACTGATTTTGGTAATAAAATTCAATGATTTGCTAGCGTTGCTCGTTAGTAAGTCTATTCATGATGAAATGTCAAAGCATACTGATCATCTTTCTCTTTGACACCATGTCTGAAATCCCACGTGATCTGTCAAATACTAATGCATGAAAATCCTAACCTCAAAAAAATCACCCTTTATATACTTTATAGGGTCGGAAATGGATATTTCGATGTGTTGCAAACGGAATGACAAAATCAATATACCCCCATGCTTCGGTGGAGGGTATAAAAATATCTTCAATTAGTTAACTTGCTAAATCTTACAAGATTTAAGTATCTCCTAACCGTTTTACAGCAATTTCTCCATATATATTTCATAGCAATTTCTATGGTTTTGTTGTTAATTAAGGGAAATTAGTTAACAGAATCACACACAGCAGTTTAGTTTTAATGAGTCAGCCTCGTTAAATAACACTATGTTCATGCCACCTTAGCCAGAACATTTGAGCAACTCGAAATGTATCTTCTAGACTAGATGGATATCCCTTGAACAAAAGCATTAAAGTAGATGCATCTTGATGTGACAAGGGGTAGGCAGGAAGGCAGGCAGGCGAAGTAATCTCTAAACGAAGTGTAACATTGAAAAGTGCTATGGCTTATTTCACGTTTCATCGAAACAAGGCTTTGAAACGAATGAAGCATGAAATTTTTCCACCTGGTTAACTATTCGCAAATCCCATAAATTTATCTTAATTGAATCTCTCTCCATAGGACCATTATTGTTGTTGTTGTTTTTGTTTATTTCACCTCCATTAAGCATTGGCTCAATGTCATTATGCGGTGGTGGTGCTGAGCAATCTTTTGGGGTTTTTTCTGCTTTTAAACTGTCAAAAACGGACGGTTGACACAGGCAAGGTGATTTTTTTTATATTTTGTTTAAATGTTATTAACATAACTGTCAAAAATGAGTAAAACAAAATATTTCAGCTACCATAATATTTGCCAATAAAGATTAAGTGTGTGTGTGTGTGTGTGTATGAAAAAAATTGGCATTTTATATGCGTGCTAATCAATCGAGTAAGCGACATCATGTGTCAGCTTCCTACCACCAGCAGTAGGTAGTAGGCCGTTTTTTTTTGTCGTCTCTCCTCAATTATGACGGTAACATAAGCATTCCATTAACTGGCTGTTGTATGAATTGACGTTTTATACAAAAAAAACAACACCGCTTATTGTGTTAATGTTAATGATTGTGATCATTATCATCGTTATCATCATTATTATTATTATTTATACTGTTACACATTATTTTATAAACATATGTTTAAGCCATGCCATTAATTTACAACATTATAAAATGTCATGTTGATTACAATTTAAACTCCATGCATTGCTTATTAGTCGCACGTGAATAATGGGGTGATGATGATGATAAATGTTGCTATTTAGTGTGAAAACGTTTCACAGAATGATAGGTGCCAATTGAGCCCATAGCAAGCAACAGTTATCAATTTGAGTTGGTTGCTAAGACGAAAAATGGAAATTTTTGAAAAGGCAGAAGAAATCGGAAGTATGAAACTATTACAAGATAATCCGTATGGAAAATGTATATGATCATAGATTCTGTATTCCTACAGTCCCCATCTACTGTTGTTTAGTTCTGAGTGGAATGATCAGCAAACATTTGTTTTGAGAAGTAATCCAAGGTTAGGTTAGGTTAAGTTTAAGTGGCAGTCCATCAGACTCACTAAGACGTTTTCGTCCTTAGTGTTACCACAGGAACAGAAGAAGGAAGATGCCTTCTGGTTCCTAACCGTTGAACCATCCTGATCGCTTGCAATTACCTGCGAATGTTCGCATCCGCTAAATCAGACAGCTTCTCAAAGAAATTAGAACCTAAAGTGAAACTCCTTCTAACTGCTAGTGCGCGACACACACTCACAGAAGGTGTTCTATAGTCTCTTCTTCTTTGATGTTCCTACAGCTTCTGCAAAAGTCGTTGCTGGCAACCCTCAGTCTGTTAGCATGTATTCCGATTAGACAGTGACCTGTCATGACAGACACAATGACTGGGACGTCTGTTCTAGCCAATGACAGCAAAGCAGTAGACGTCTTCAAGTCTAGATGCTCACAGCCCCCTCTTTGTGACCATCTATCATTCGATGTCCTTCGGGCCTGGTCCTGAAAACTTCGCTTACATGTCGCCAGAGGCATACCAACAGATTCCAGTGTCCCTGGAATGTGTAGGGTAGTTTATAGTCTCGCAAGCCCATCCGCTTTACAATTCCCTGGGATTTCTCACCCAGAACAGGTGAATTTTGAACTGTTCAGCCATCTCGTTGAGAGATCTGCTACAGTCGAGGGCGGTTTTTGTGTTAAAAAAAAAGCGTTCTCCAGGGATTTAGTGGCTGCCTGGCTGTCTGAGAAGATATTTATGCCAATCGTCGTAATGACATTATAAAGGGTGATTTTTTTGATCAAAAAAATCACCCTTTATCTTAGCCATTCCACCACTTCCTTAATTGCAAGAATCTCTGCTTGATACACACTACAGTGGTCGGGTAACCTTTTCGATATGACCAGTTCTAGATCTTTAGAGTACACCCCAAAGCCCACCTGGTCGTTTAGTTTGGAACCATCCGTATAGATGACAATGTCACTTCTGTTACCAGGGATATCGTATCTTATCGGTTCTGTCCGGAATAGAGGTGCAGTCATTTTATCAAAAAGCGGCTCAGGTAGGGTGTAATCCGCACTGCCTGGAACATCGGATATTTTATCAAGGATGACACAACGTCCGTAGCCGCCACATGGCCAATGAGAAAGCTTCCTAAACCTCACGGCAGTGGTCGCTGCAATTTAGTTAGCCACAATGTCCAGAGGCGTAAGATGTAGCATTAAATTCAGTGCATGAGATGGTGTCGTCCTCAGGCTGTGCGGCTGTGCGGCTGTGATGCACAAGCAAGCCATCCTTTGGATCAGGTTAAATATTGAGCAGTAGGTGGATTTTTGAAGCGCCGTCCACCAGACCACAACACCATATAGCATTATAGGTCTGACAACTGCAGTATATACCCAATGCATGACACGCGGTTTAGACCCCCAACTTTTGCCAATAGCTCTCTTGCAGGTCTATAGGGCAATAGTGGCCTTTCTTGCCCTTTCCAAAATGTTGGATTTGAAGTTCTAATTCCTGTCCATTTTGCGCTCTCTGTAAATGGAACATTCTCTCCAACCAAGGAGACAGGTTCCACTGTAGGCAACTTGTATCTCCTGCTGAAAAGAATTACTTCTGTCTTGCACGAATTTATACCTAGACCATTTCGGTGGCCCACTTTGCGGTTGCACGTAGAGCTTCCTGAAGTATATCTTTTAGAGTGCTGGGCAATTTTCTCCTAACCGCAATTGCCATGTCATCAGCATACGCAACCACTTTAACACCTTTTTCTTCCAGAGACAATAATATATTGTTAATGGCTATATTTCAAAGTAGAGGAGACAGTACAACTCCTTGAAGAGTTTCTCTGCTGACCCATCTTTTTAGATCCACAGATCCCAAGCCTGCCGTAATGCATCTTTTAGTAAGTAAGTTATCAAGAAACTTTCTTACGTTAGAGTTCATGCCTAGAACCTCCAACTCCTTCATGATTGACGTCGATTTTTAAGAAGAAATGCTATCATTGTATATTCCCTGACAGCGAGAGAACCCTCCATGTAGCCGACTAGGTGTGAAGGGCTGTTTCAGTGGATTTGCCTTTACTAAATGCATGCTGCTGCCGCGAAAGGCGATCTTCAGGGATCTTTGCCCTAAGATATGTTTCTATCAACCTCTTAAGAGTCTTCAGCATAAAGGATGACAGACTAATAGGACGAAAATATTTCACCTTCGTGTGATAGGGTTTTGCTGCTTTCGGAATGAAACTGATCTTCGTGTCTCTCCATCCCACAGATATATATGACATTCTGATACAAGCAGAGTATATCTCCTTTTAATTCAACCAGTGATACACCATCAGGGCCTGGCGACTTAAAGGTGTCGAAACTTCTTATATCCAAAAGGATTTTTGCCACAGACACAATTTCTCTAATGGCCTCCGACGAAAGCATATCAGTGATAACTTCTTCAAGCGCCACGTTTTCCGTTGGAGAATTTCGCGGGAAATGTGTATCAAGTTATAGTATTTCCTTACTAGACATTGTCCATACATTCTCTGACTTCTGGATATACTCCACCATAATAGGCCTCGAGGACAGAATCTTCCTTAGCCTAGAGGCCTCAGATGTATCCTCCACGGAGTTGCAGAATTCTAACCAGGATTTGTTCTGAGCCTTTCTAAGATCGCCCTTATATTTTCTAAGCTCAGGCTTTTGCTCTGTTGAAGAGTTTTTTGCAGTCCTTCCTTGGACCAACCAGGTCTGGGGTCCACCATGGCGGTCGCTGTTTTTTCCTTGGCTTGGCACTAGGGCATGCTGACACAAGCGAGGCATTCAGGGCATTCGTGATCCTCTTGACCACTATGTCTATATTCTCCGTAGTTTTTACTTCCTTTTCTAGTCTAGAAGGGATAGTGGTGCAGAATTTGTGCCGAAATTTATTCCAATCTGCCTTTCTTCTGTTTACCCGAGGGACCACTACTTCAGTATTTTCTCCAAGGCGATGATCGGAGAAGCTGTGGTCATCCAACACTTCCCAGTCGCATATTTTTCCACTTATATCTTCCGAAAAAAAGGTAATAACTAGTACCTCCTGCCTGTTTCTGGTAATGAAGGTCGGTTTATCCCCTTTATTACAAATCGCCAGATTGCAACTTATACTATATTCAATAAGCAGCTTACCCCTTTCGTTGATATCCGAAGTTCCCCATATTTGGTGATGTGCATTAACATCACCTCCCACAATGAGGTTTTTCTTCCCTACAGAAGCAGCTTCAAGCAGCGACTTAAGGTTTGAAGGCGGCATCTCTGAATTGTGAAGACGGTTGAGCTTCTTCTATCTTTCAGCCCGTCTGTCTTGAAAGGCATTTCATTTAAGTCAAAACAAGTAGAAGTTTGCTAGGTTCGGCCGGGCCGAATCTTGGGTACCCAGTAATAACAGAAGTCTTTGTATCAAATTTCAGCTTAATCAAGTGAACATTGAAGCTTTTAGGAGTTCAAGAAGTCAAATCCGGGAATCGGTTGATATGGGGGCTATATAAGTTTATTGACCGAGTATGATCCTACTTGGAGCAGATGTTGGAAGCTATAGCAGAAGTCTTTGTACTAAATTTCTGTCAAATCGGATGAATATTGAGACCTCTTAGGGATCAATAAGTCAAAACTGGATATCGCTTTATATGGAAGCTATATCTAAATCTGAATTAATATGGTCCATTTGGAATCCTATATTGATAAGAAGGATCGGTGCAAAATTTCTTGGGAACCCATCACCATGGATTCTGCTAAAATATGGGAGCTATATATAATTATAGACCGAATTGGACCGTACTTGGCGCAGTTGTTGAGAGTCATGACAAAACACTATATGCAGAATTTCAGCCAAATCGGATAACAATCACGGCTTGTAAGGGCTCAAAAAGTCAAATCGGAAGATCGGTTTATATAGGAGCTATATCATGTTCTTGATCGATTTGAACCGTACTTGGCATAATTTTTGGGAGTCATAACAGAACACCATGTACAAAATTTCAGCTAAATCGGATGAAAATTGTGGCTTCCATGGGCTCAAGAAGTGAAATCGGGATATCGGTTTATATGGGAGCTATATCAGGTTATATACCGATTTGGACCCTACTTTGCTTAGTAGTTGGAAGTCACAACAGAACACTATGTGCAAACTTTCAGCCAAATCGGACAAACATTGTGGCTTCCATGGGCTCAAGAAGTGAAATCGGGATATCGGTTTATATGGGAACTATATCAGGTTATATACCGATTTGGACCGTACTTGGCATAGTCGTTGGAAGTCACAACAGAACACTATGTTCATAATTTCAGTCAAATCGGGCAAAAATCGGATGAAAATTGAGGCTTCCAGGTGCTCAAGAAGTCAAATCGGGAGATCGGTTTATATGGGAGCTATATCAGATTATAGACCAATTTGGACCATACTTGGCACAGTGGTTGGAAGTCATAACAGAACACTATGTGCAAACTTTCAGCCAAATCAGACATAAATCGAGGCTTCCATGGGCTCAAGAAGTGAAATCGGGAGATCGGCATATATGGGAGCTATATTCAAATCTGAACCGATATGTCCCATTTGCATTCCCCAACGACCTACATCAACAAAAAGTATCTGTGAAAAATTTCAAACTGCTAGCTTTACGCGTTCGACCTCAATCGTTATTTTGACAGACGGACGGACGGACATGGCTAGATCGACTCAGAATGTCAAGACGATCAAGAATATATATATTTTGTAACACCTCGAAATATTGATCTGAGTACCTACGATCAATATTTCGAAGTCTTACAAACGTAATGACTAGTTTAGTATATCCCCCATCCTATGGTGGTGAATATAAAAATAACTTTAGAAATTATATTGCGGTATTCCGTAACATTGATCATAGTCATTACCTCAACAATAAAGAATATCTACACCAAAAATCTTAAAACTCCAGCCTAAATTGTATTTTAGGGAAGTTGTAAGAATATTTAACATCGATTTAACCTCATCTAAGATGATGAGATGTAAAAAAACTACATTAATGATTTTTTGCTATTTATTTCTGATGCTTTTAATAGCTTCTCATACATTTGCTTTTCAGAAAACTGTTAATTGTTTAACTCGATTCTTAATGATAGACCTATATATATACATTTTGCCTGAATATTAATACATATAAAAATATATATGTATGAGTGATTGGTGATTGTATGTGTTTGCATTTGCCCCAATCTATGCTTAATCACCACACTTTGTTACAACAGCTTTAGCATCAACCGCCTTAAGCAGTTTAAAACTTTTAAATGCGTGAAACAGGCCATGACGACTTAATTGATGAAACGAATTACAGACATTTTTCTTACAACAAGAAAAATCAATCACAGAGTATTCACAAGTGCCAATATACATACATACATACATATGTATATACAACGTGTATATGTATGATAATGTGTGTGAATTTGATAAATGAAGCAATTTTGATGTTGCCTAAATTGTAAAATTTGATATTGTGATTCATTCTTAGGTAATAATTTGTGAAGTTGGACGAAATTTTGAAAATTAACAAAAAACCTATGTCTTGAAGCAATATGTTTGAGTATAAGAGCCTAATAGGTATTCAACCTTACTCAAGGCTACATAAATTTTGGGAATTTTAGAATAATGGAAGACCAAGTAGAAAAAGATCTATAATTTTTGGTGTCAATCCCAAAATTTTTTTGCAAAGTGAATGGTTTTTTTTTAGAAAAAAGAACAACTTTAACTTAATAGCTAAGAAGACTAAGATAACTTTCACTCTAGAACGAAATATTGGGTTGCCCAAAAAGTAATTGCGAATTTTTTAAAAGAAAGTAAATGCATTTTTAATAAAACTTAGAATGAACTTTAATCAAATATACTTTTTTTACACTTTTTTCTAAAGCAAGCTAAAAGTAACAGCTGATAACTGACAGAAGAAAGAATGCATTTACAGAGTCACAAGCTGTGAAAAAATTTGTCAACGCCGACTATATGAAAAATCCGCAATTACTTTTTGGGCAACCCAATAAAACATTGGGTAATATAAAAGTTGAAATTGTATGTTGTAATCACTGTTAACATTGGGTAATATAAAAGTTGAAATACATCATTGAAATTGTATGTTGTAATCACTGTTCTTCAACATTATGTTGGATATTGCTATGAAATTTTGCCATAGTACAGAAACGTGGTATCTTATATGGCCTAATAGGATCTAGACTATGCTGATAACATATGCCATAGAGCTTTGCAGACATGGCCCTGATAAAAAAAAGGAACTTCATTTTTATGCCCACCACCATAGAATGAGGGGCATACCAATCTAGCCTTCTCATTTGCAACACCTCGAAATATTGATCTGCGACCCCTTAAAGTACATATATTGTTGATGGTCTTGACATTCTGAGTCAATCCTGGCATGTCCGTCCGTCCATCTTTTCGTTTGAGGAAAACAGGATAGCGGTCGAACGAATATAGATATCCGTTTGAAATCCTGCACAGATAATTTTAATTAATGTAGGTCGTTAGGGATTGTAGATGGGCCACATCGGTTCAGATTTGGATAATGCTCTCATAAATAATGGTCTTTTGATTTGAGTCCCTAGAAGCCAACATTTTAATCGGATTGGACTGACATTTTGCTTTTTGTTACTTCCTTTTTTTATTGTTACTTCCAACATCCATGTTGGCTTGTCTTGTCCTCAAAGTAGATAGTCGGGAAACTCAATTTTATAAATCGGCATTAGTCGGCCGGGCCAAACTTTGGATACCCAGCAAATGCAAATTTGCCCATGAACATACCATCTAGGAACAGGGGCAAATTTCTGACATATCAATGAGTGCAGTACGATTAAAGTTTAAGCTCAATGATAAGGGACCTCATTTTTATAACCGAGTCCGAACGGCATGCCGCAGTGCGATACCTCCTTTGAGGAGAAGTTTTTACAAGGCATAGTACCTCACAAGTGCCGCCAGCATTAGGAGGGGATAACCACCGCTGAAAATTTTATGATGGTCTGGCCAGTATTTGAACCCAGGCGTTCAGCGAACATGCTAACCTCTGCGCATCTTTATGGGTCTAAGAACTTAAATCGGGGGATCGGTATATATTTATGTCAGCTTTATCCAAATATCGACCGATCTGGGCCATATTGAACACAAATGTCGAAGAGCCTAACACAGCCA
The DNA here is from genome assembly GCF_963082655.1 of Stomoxys calcitrans. NCBI lineage: Eukaryota > Metazoa > Arthropoda > Insecta > Diptera > Muscidae > Stomoxys > Stomoxys calcitrans. Next base: position 217,027,166 of record NC_081553.1, read on the forward strand.
AAAATTGCAAGTTTTGCCCATGAACATTCCATTAAGGAACAGGGGCTAACATCTCACATATCAATGGGTGCAGTCCGATGTAAGTTAAAGCTCAATGATAAGGGGCCTCCTTTTTATAGCCGAGTCCTAACGGCGTGCCGCAGTGCGACACCTCCTTGGAGAAAAGTTTTTACATGGCATAGTACCTCACAAAAGTTGCCAGCATTAGGAGGGTAAAACCACCACTGAAAATTTTTTCTGATGGTCTCGCCAGGATTCGAACCCAGGCGTTCAGTGTCATAGGTGGACATGCTAACCTCTGCGCTACGGGGGCCTCCACAGCCCACTATGTTAAATTTCAGCGAAATCGAATAATAAACATGCTTCTGTGGTCCCAAGATTCAAATTTGAGAGATCGGTATATATCGCAGCTATATCCACATCTGGACCAAGCTGGGCCGTATTGAACAGATATATTGATGAGTCTAGCACAACTCATTGGGCTTCAGGTTAATAAATTCACCTTAAACCGATCTGTGTCGTATTGAACAGGGCTGTCGAAGAGCTTAACACAACACGTTATACCAAATTTCAGCGAAATGGGACAATAAGTAAGCCTGTTATGGGCCCAACACCTTAAATTTTAGGATTGGTCTATAAGGCAGTTATGTCGAAATGTGGGCCGATCTAAACTATACACGGTACGAAAGTCGGGGGGCCTAATACAACTCTCTATATGACATCTATACCCAAATCTGAAATGATCTAGGCGAAATTAAGCAAGGATGTCGAGGGTCTTTACGTAACTTATTGTCCCAAATTTTAGCGAGATCGGACAATAAATGCGCCCATTATGAGCTCAAGACCTTAAATCGAGAGATCGGTCTATATGGCAGCTATATCTAAATCTGAACCGATCTGGGCCATATTAAGCAAGAATGTCAAGAGGTCTAACACAACTCACTGTCCCAAATTTCAGCGAAATCGGATAATAAATGTGTCTTTAATGGGCCCAAGACCTTGAATCGGCCGATCAGTCTATATGGGGGCTATAACAAGATATAGTGCGATATAGACCATCTTCGAATTTAATCTGCCTATAAACAAAAAAGAAAAAGGTTGTTGGAAATCACAACAAAATTCCTCATACAAAATTTCAGCCAAATCGGATAAGAATTGCGCCCTCTAGCGGCTCAAGAAGTCAGCGACGGACAGACAGGGTGACGTACATAGCTAAATGGACTTAAAATGACATGACGATCAAGAATATATATAAACCTTATGGGGTCTTAGATGAATATGAGAAAAAATTTCTTATTAGTGTAGGTCGGTTCATAACCTTATATAGCTCCCATATAAACCGAACTCCCCATTATACTTCTCAAGCCTCTAGAGGGCGCAGTTGCTATTCGATTTGGCTGGAATTTTGCATTGTTTTGTTTTGTCTTGCAACAAATATGCAAAGTATGACATAAGTGGGGTTACAACCTGATACAGCTCTCATATAAACCGATCTCCCGATTATACTTCTTAAACCTATAGAGGGCGCAATGTTTATCCAATTTGGCTGAAATTTTGCATGAGGTCTTTTTGTTATGACTTTCAACAACTGTGCTAAGTATGGTTCAAATCGGTCCATAAGCTGATATAGCTGCCATATAAACCGATCTGGGATCTTGACTTCTTGAGCCTCTAGAGGGCGCAGTTGTTATCCGATTTGACTGAAATTTTGCACAAAGTGTTTTATTTCATCTCGCAACAACTGTGGCAAGTATGGTATTATTAGGTATACTTATTAAGCCACTAGAGGGCGCAATGCTAATCCAATTTGACTGAAATTAACGGCTTCTCCCATGACCTTTAACATACGTGACAAATATGGCCTAAATTGGTATACAGACTGATACAGCTCCCATATAAACGGATTACCCGATTTTTCTTTTTGAACCCCTAAAGGTCGGAATTCTTATCCGAATTGGTTAGTCTCTAACATTCAATTCAATTATGGTCCAAATCGGATAATAAATTGATATAGCTCCAATAGCATAGCAATACCTATCCATTATCCTTTTTTTGCCTAAAAAGAAATACCGGGCAAAGAACTCAACAAATGTGATCCATGGTGGACGGTATATAAAATTCAACCTGGACAAACTTAGTACGCTTTTACTTGTTATTAATGTAGGCGATTGGGATTGTTAATGTACCATATTGATAAATAACCTAATATAGCTCCTCTAGAGGGCGTAATTATTTTCCGAATGGGCTAAAATTTTGCACGCGGTGACTTTTATACCCCCACCGTTTGCACGCCGTCATTCCGTTTGCAACACCTCGAAATATCAATTTCTTACGCTACAAAATGTCTTGATCCTCATACAACTCTCCGTTTGTCCGTTCGTCTGACTGTCCATCTGTTCGTCTGTCTGTCTGTCCATCTGTTCGTCTGTCTGTCCATCTGTTCGTCTGTCTGTCCATCTGTTCGTCTGTCTGTCCATCTGTCTCTCTGTCTGTCCGTTTGTCCGCCTATCTATCTGTCTGTTAGTTTGTATCCTTGTCTATCTGTGTGTCCGTCTGCCTCATAATATCCATTTCTTACCCTACAAAGAGTCTTGATCGTCGTAAAATTCTCCATCTGTTTGTCAACCCATCATTCCATCTGTCTTTCTGCTTGTCAGTCTGTCAACTTATCAGTATGTCCGTTCGTCCGTCAGCCCATCTGTTCGTCTGTCTATCCGTCCATCTGTCTGTCTGTTCGTCTGCCTATCTGTCTGTCTGTCTCGAAATTTCCAATTCCTACCCTACAAAGAGCCTTGATCCTCGTAAAATTCTCCATCTGTTTGTCAACCCATCATTCCGTTTGTCATCTTATCAGTATGTCCGTTCGTCTGTCTGTCCATCTTTTCGTCTGTCTATCTGTCTGTTTGTCCATCTGCCTGCCTGTCCATCCGTCCATCTGTCTGTCTGTCCATCTGTCGGTCTGTCCATCTGTCTATCTGTTCGTCTGCCTGTCTGTCTGTCTCGAAATTTCTATTTCCTGCCCTACAAAGAGCCTTGATCCTCGTAAAATTCTCCCTCTGTTTGTCCGTCCATCATGTCGTCTGTCCGTCTGCTTGTCAGTCTGTCAGTATGTCCGTTTGTCTGTCTACCCATCTGTTCGTCCGTCTGCCTATCTGTTCGTCAGTCTGTTTATTTGTCCATCTGGCTGTGTGTCCACCTGTCTGTCTGTCCATCTGTCTGTCTGTCCATCTGTCTGTTTGTCCATTTGCCTCTCTGTTTCTATATCTGTCTATCCGTTTGTCCGCCTATCTATCTGTCTGTCCGTTTGTCTGCCTGTCTATCGGTCTTTCCGTCTGTCGGTCTCAAAAAATCCATTTCTTACCCTCCAAAGAGTCTTGATCCACGTAAAATTCTCCACCTGTTTGTCAACCCATCAATCCGTCTGCCTTTCTGCTTGTCAGTCTGTCAGCTTATCGGTATGTCCGTTTGTCTGTCTGCCCATCTGTTCGTCCGTCTGCCTATCTGTTCGTCTGTCTATTTATCATTTCGTCTGTCTATTTGTCTATCTGTCTGTGTGTCCATCTGTCTGTGTGTCCATCTGTCTGTGTGTCCATCTGTCTGTTTGTCCATCTGTGTGTCTGTCCATCTGTCTGTCTGTCCATCTGTGTGTCCGTCCATCTGTCTGTCCATCTGTATGTCTGTCCATCACTCTGTCTGTCCATTTGTCTGTCTGTCTGTCCATCTGTCTGTCTGTCTGTCCATCTGTATCTCTGTCCATCTGTCTGTCTGTTCGTTTGCCCATCTGTCTCGAAATTTCTATTTATGACCCTTGATCCTCGTAAAATTCTCCGTCTGTTTGTCCGCCCATCATTCCGTTTGTTCGTCTACTTGTCAGTCTGCCAGTATGTACGTTTGTCTTTCCGCCCATCTGTTCGTTTCGTCTGCCTATTTGTTCGTCTGTCTGTTCATCATTTCGTCTATCTATTTGTTTGTTTGTCCATCTATCCGTCCATCTGTCTGTGTGTCCATCTGTCTGCCTGTCCATCTGTATGTAGTGTTAGGCCTCTCGACATCCTTGTCGAGTATGGTACAGATCGAACCAAGATAGGATATAGCTGCTATGTAGACCGATCTACCGACTTAAGGACTTGGGCGCTTAAAATGTGCAAATCTTGTAAAATTTCGCTGATATTTGGAACAGCTCGTTGTGTAATACTTCTTGCTTCTCGACATTCTTGTCGGGTATGGTACAGATCGAACCATGGATAGGATATAGCTACTATGTGGAACGATCTGCCGATTTAAGGACTTGGGCGCATAAAAGGCGCAATTTTTGTACAATTTGGTTGAAATTTGGAACAGCCCGTTGTGTAAGACTTCTTGCCATATGTGCAAGATATAGTCCAGATAGGTCCATATTTGATCTGTCGATTGAAGCTCCATTCACCATAACAGACATATTTATTTCTCGCTTCAAATCAACCCAACATTCCCTATTTTCCCAAACTCAGAAAAAAAACTTAAAAAATAAGTCCATTTATATGAGTTTATTTTGGTGCATGCTATAAAAATGTTCTTTATGAGCAGTCTTGAAAAATTGCCCATAAAGTTTGGTCTAAGCAAAACATCATAAATTTTACTGCTAATCATGTTGCCGAGAAAAATCATCGCCTTTTCACTTTATTATTTTTTAGCAAACGGGATGTTGCTTGTATTTGCTACCCTTCCCCCTCCGCCCCTTACACAATCTGAGAAAATATAAAAAAAAAATAACTAACTAACTAAGGCAGAGTAAAACTTTTCGCATATAGTTCAAATAAATACTTTTTCTAGTTAAATAATGATAATGACTCTGTTGATAGTTAACCACGCCAATTGCACATCATAACTATAATCTTGGTCAAAAGTAAGAAAAAAAAAAAAATAAACGAAAAGAAGCGCAGCACCAACCAAAAGCCAAAAGGAGGGAAATGGCGTTCATTCTAAGCAACATCCTGTTAACTTTTCTGTCTACAGTTCTCTTTTAAGTACCTGAAACAGCAGCCACAGCTTCAGCACCAGCTTGGGCAACGATTGTGGCCATCATCATCATGTAATGCTGAGTTAATAAAACGAATTCGAGCATTTAAACAGACAACCGTTCTCTTTTTCAGGATTTAGAACTCTACCATTGGGGGGAGGGAGATATAGTTGAATGAAAAGGTTTGTAACTTGGTAATTTGGGCATCTTTAGATTTTGGACTTCAATTTTGGTTCGAAACTTTATAAATGGTAGACAGTTTGTTTTGACTGTTTTTCAAATCTTCCCACTTTTTATCTCGAAGATGTTAGGTTTTTAAATTTTTCAAAATTAAAGTTGACTGTCAACCCTTCAAATGAAGCGCTCTTACTAGCCGCCTTGGCCATCATTTTGAAAATTTCTCAAATTTTTTTTATTAGTTAGCTCTATTTCGCGGTTGTAATGATAAATGTTTATGTTGATAGAAAATGTTACCACCACCAACGAATCGTTAGATAAAGGTTAGAAAAGTTCACCAGACATTTCATTCATTTCTTTGTCTTCGGTTGTTTTTTGGTTTTTGATTTTCATTCGCCTGTATAGACAGACAACATCCATAAGAAGGCTCACTTGTGCCTGCGCTTGACTTGTTCTTTTGCCGTCTTAAGCTCGTTAACATTCTATGAATTGGCTGCTGTTGCCATGCTCCGGTAAGTTGGTTCTTTAAAAACTCTTTGTTGTTTGTTGGCTGCCAGAGATTCCAATAAATTTGTTAAAATTGTATCACAGACCGTGTGGAAATGCGCTCACTCAGCACTCAGCAGTTGGCTATTAAACTATTTTAACGGTCAAACAAACCAAAAACAAAAAGAAAATCCTTAAAAAGGCAAGCACAAGCAAGCTTTTGAGCCAGTAGTAGTGTGGTAGTTGTGTGTTGAGGCCTCCTCATCTAAGCCTAATCAAATAATAGCCAATCATTGTAGTCTGCTGCAGCAGCAGCAGCAGCATCATGTGCTGCACCATCAACTAACTGCCTTGGCTGCTTCATTCATTGCAAGATTCCTCAAACATTCCTGGACATGCTAGTGAATTTGGGTCTTAAGAATGAAATGATTTTCGACTATTTATGGGGGCTGGTGTTTGTTTCTGCCAAATACTAGAGATAGCCAACTTTGTTTGGTATTTTTTTTTTTTCTTTTTGCTATAAACAATTCCTTCCTAGGCTATAGAAATCACGAATTTTATAGCCTTACAGCCATTGGCTTTGGCTTGCATGCTTTTTAGTGTAAATATCTTGATTTCCTTTCAAATATAAAAATAAATAAAATTAAAGATTCCTGACAGGATGTCCGGTACCATTTTATAGCTTTCATCATAGAATGCCATCGTATTTGCCATTTGAAATATTGACAGGTACTTATCAGATATAAAGGTGATGAAATATGGGAATGAATTGAATGGCAGAGAGGGATCCTTTTCAAATCAAATAGCCAATGCAAATTTTGACATTGTGTTATAAAGAAGAAGTAAAAAAGTCCGGCCGGGCAGAATCTTGGGAACCCACCACCATGGATGCAGCTAAAAATGTATACAAAATAAATTTAGCAAAAGGGCATAAATATAGCCACAACCATAGGAGGGGGTAACACCTCATTCCGTTTGGAACACCTCGAAATATTGACCTAAGACCCCATAAAGTATATATATTGGGTTGCCCAAAAAGTAATTGCGGATTTTTTAAAAGAAAGTAAATGCATTTTTAATAAAACTTAGAATGAACTTTAATCAAATATACTTTTTTTACACTTTTTTCTAAAGCAAGCTAAAAGTAACAGCTGATAACTGACAAAAGAAAGAATGCAATTACAGAGTCACAAGCTGTGAAAAAATTTGTCAACGCCGACCATATGAAAAATCCGCAATTACTTTTTGGGCAACCCAATAGTTCTGATCGTCTCGACATTCTAAGTCGATCTAGCCATGTCCGTCCGTCCGTCTAGCGAAATCACGATAGCGCTCGAACGTTAACCGCTAGAAATTTCGCACAGATACTTCTTATTAATGTAGGTCATTAGGGATTGCAAAGGGGCCATATCGGTTCAGATTTGGATATAGCCCCCATATAAATCAATCTCCCGATTTGACTTCCTGAACCCCTGGAAGCCACAATTTTTGTCCGATTTGGCTGAAATTTTGTAAATAGTGTTCTGTTATGACTTCCAACCACTGTGCCAAGTACGGTCCAAATCGGTTTATAACCTGATATAGCACCCATATAAACCGATCTCCTGATTTGACTTCTTGAGCCCCGGGAAGCCGCAATTTTTGTCCGATTTGGCTGAAATTTTGAACATAGTGTTTTCTTATGACATTTAATAATTGTTACAAGTACGATCTGAATCGGTGTATACGGTCTGAATTGATGTATAACCTGATACTGCTCCCATATAAACCGATCTCCCGATTTGACTTCTTGAGCCCCTCAAAGCCGCAATTTTTGTCTGATTTGCCGGAAATTTCCCATACAGTGTTTTGTTATGACTTTCAACATCTGTGTCCGTTCTATAACCTGATATGGCTCCCATATAAACCCATCTCCCAATTTGGCTGAAATTTTGTGCCAAGTATGGTTCAAATCGATCTACAACCTGATATATTGGTTGCCCAAAAAGTAATTGCGGATTTTTCATATAGTCGAAATTTGGTGTGTATGTGCCAAGCCAGGGAGCAAACAGCGACCGCTATGGTGGACCCCAGAGCTGGTTGGTCTAAGAAAGAGCAAAAGCCACAAGAGCACCACACGATTGGGACATCTATAAGGCTGAGCTAAGAAAATATAAGGGCGAGTTGAGCTTTCTTAACTCGGAACAAATCCTGGATAGAATTCTGCAGCTTCGTGGAGGATCCATCTGAGTTCTCTAGGCTAAGAAAGATTCTATCCTCGAGACCTATTGCAAATTGCAAATTTTGCCCATGAATATTCCACTAAGGAACAGGGGAAAACTTCTCACATATCAATGAGTGCTGTCCGATTCAAGTCTAAGCTCAATGATAAGGGGCCTCCTTTTTATAGCCGAGTCCGAACGGTGTGCCGCAGTGCGACATATCTTTGGAGAGAAGTTTTACATGGCATAGTACCTCATAAATGTTGCAAGCATTAAGAGGGGAAAACCACCGATGAAAATTTTTTCTGATGGTCTCGCCAGGATTCGAACCAAAGCGTTCAGCATTATAGGCGGACATGATAACCTCTGTGCTACGGTGGCCTCGCGTGTCATGCATTGGGTATAAACTGCAGTTGTCAGACCTATAATGCTATATGGTGTTGTAGTCTAGTGAACGGCGCTTTAAAAGTCCACCTACAGCTCAATACTTAACCGGATCCAAATGATGGCTTGTTTGTGCATCACAACCGCACTGAGAACGACACCATCTGATGCACTGAATTTTATGATACCACTGACCATTTAGCGACCACTGTCGTGAGGTTAAGGGAGCTTTCTCATTAGTTATATGGCGTCTACGGACATTGTGTCATCCTTGATACAATATCCGATGTTCCAGGTAGTGTGGATTACACTTTACCTGAGCTGCTTTTTGATAAAAATTACTGTACCTCTATTCTTGATAGAACCGATTGGAACTACGATATCCCTGGTAACAGAAGTTACATAGACTTCTATACGGATGGTTGCAAACTAAACGACCAGATAGGCTTTGGGGTGTACTCTAAAGATCTAGAACTGGTCATATCGAAAAGGTTACCCTACCACTGCAGTGTGTATCAAGCGGAGATCCTTGCCATTAAGGAAGTGGTGGAATGGCTGAGATATAATCTCATTACGACGATTGGCATAAATATCTTCTCAGACAGCCAGGCAGCTATTAAACGTATTTCTGAACACAAAAACCGCTCTCGACTGTCGCAGATCTCTCAATGAGATGGCTGAACAGTTCAAAATGCACCTGTTCTGGGTGCCGGGCCACAGAGATATCCCAGGGAACTGTAAAGCGAACGAGGTTGCGAGACTAGGAACTACCCTACACATTTCAGGGATACTGGAATCTGTGGGTATATCTCTAGCGACATGTAAGCTAAGTTTTCAAGACTAGGCCCGAAAGACAACAAATGATAGATGGTCAAAAAGAGGGGGCTGTGAGCATCTAGACTTGAAGAGGTCTACTGCTTTGCTGTCATTGGCTAGAACAGAGGCCTCAGCTATTGTGTCCGTCATGACAGATCACTGTCTAATAGGAAAACATGCTGACAGACTGAAGGTTGCCCGCAACAACTTTTGCAGAAGCTGTGAGAACATCGAAGAAGAAGAGACTATAGAACACCTTCTGTGTGTGTGTCCCGCACTAGCAGTCAGAAGTAGTTCCACTTTAGCTTCTCATTCGCAAGTTATTGGGCTTTTTAAAGCGATCTGGATGGTTCAACGGTAGGAACTAGAAGGCATCTTCCTTCTTCTGTTTCTGTGGTATCACAATGGACGAAAATGCCTGAGTGAGTCTGATGGCAGACTGCCACTTAAACCAAACCAACCTAACTTAACCTATCAAAAATGCAAATGCAAATCCAAATGTTTCCCATGAACATTCCACTAAGAAACAGGGGCAAACTTCTCACATATCAATGAGGGCTGAACGATTCAAGTTTATGCTCAATGATAAAAGGGGCTCCTTTTTATAGCCGAGTCCGAACGGCGTGCTGCAGTGCGACACCTCTTTGGTGAGAAGTTTTACATGGCATAGTACCTCAAAAATGTTGCCAGCATTAGGAGGGGAAAACCACCGCTGAAAATTTTTTTCTGATGTTCTCTCCAGGATTCGAACCCAGGCGTTCAGCGTCATAGGCGGACATGCTTACCTCTGCGCTACGGTGGGCTCCACTTAACTTAACCTATCATCTTCCTGAATTATTTTGAGAGGATTTAAAAGAACACCTTGAAGCCTCATATATGTGTTTTCTTAATACTCCACACTAGTTTTTTCCGTTTTTTTTGCAACCATCTAGAGTTTTATTTTTAGTTTTTATTGGGTATTTCAAAATCATCTTTTTAGGTCACTTTCAAAATAAAACTATGCATTGAGTAAAATAATTGGCCAAAACATTTCATTTACTTTTGGGAATTAACTTTTGAATTTTCCAAAACAAAGTTAAAAAGTCTTTAACGCCCCCTTTCTAAACCACCAAAAATGTTTAACATGATACCCACAACATTTATGTGTAATAGCAATTGTTTGCAAATAAACGTTTTTTTTTCTACGTGGTTTGTAACATTTCTTTGGTGTTTTGGCATTTACTTAAAATTCAAACATTTATATTTTTTTTTGTATTTAAGTTATTGTTTTCCGGCTGAAATCAAATTGCGTGCCAACATTTCATTTCTTCGATGTTTGGTAGACACACCAAACCATACGAAACCAAAAAAAAAAAAAGAAATAAACATTAATTATGACAATTGCTACAATTTATAATAACAATCTATGAAGTGGGGTATGTATGTATGGTGCAAACCCAACTAGCCGGCATATAAAAAAGGTTGTTGCCATTTTTTGTTTGTTTTGAAACTAAATTAGGTGTATTACCGTTAGCCGAGGCGGTTAACCGCCTTTCAAACATTGTTATAATTGGGAATTTAAACATGAAAACCTTGTCAATCTGCATGGCATAGTTTAGTGTAGTAAACCTTTGTAAATGATCTGGCCAAAGTACAATACATATTTATGAAAGCCACGCTCACACACACACACACACACAAATGTGCGAATATGCCAAACTAATTGTTTTCTAACAAAAATCTGTTAAAAAGGTCAATTACATAGTTGATTTATAACGAAAGACTTTTGTGTGTGTGTGACAATTATTGTCTCTGTGGTGAATGTGTAACAACGGTGGCAAGTTTGTTTCTTAAGTCTTTTGTTTTCCCACCACCAGACATATGACAACAATCATATGTGAAACAAAAAACATAATTTTGAAGTTAAATCATTTTTTAGGCGCTTTGTCTTAAAGTTTGAAACATTTCACAAGTGTTTTTTTTGGCAATTATTTGTCAACAAAGTTTTTTTTTCTGGAAATTACGAGCTTTTATAAAAAAGGCGAAAAAAGAAATAAAAACCATAAACCACACTTAATAATTGTTCAATTGAAATATTGATATTATTTAGACTAAAATTTAAGAAATAGTGTCGTTGATATGCATAAAGGTGGGATATGGCTTTTATTTAAAAAAAAATAAGTTATGATTTTAATTAAAAAAAATATTTTTTAAAGTTTTTTATCAAAAAATGATTTGTTTGCTTATGTTTCTCTAGATTTTTCTTTTTTTTTTCTTCTTTTCTATACAATTTCCTTGTTTTTTTTTTATTAAAGCTTTTCCTATTTCCTTTGCCATTTGGTATTTCTAATATTTTAAAAAATATTTTTGTTTTGTTTGGTTTTTTTTTTACATCTCATTTGTACCCATATATCCATAACTTCCTTTTGTATAACAATGAGCAGTTGACGTTTTATTAATAGCCAAGTGACATTTTCATCATGTTTCTTCATGCCTGTTATCGCTTAAGCATTCATTTGGCAGATAAATATTTATTTTTCATTTTTAATGGTTGCGGAAGGATAGTTTTGGTTTTGGGTGAAAAGCAGCATAACAAATGAATTAAAAAAAATATTTCTATAAAAAAAACACATACCTAGCTAAATATTAGCAAATGAAATGTCAGCAAAAACAAGTGGTTGTTTCTTTATGAATAATTCAATCCGTAAAATAAAAATAAAAGAACAAAGTGAAAAACAACTACATAACTACATATTGCCACATATCATCTGACAAGTAGTTGGCTACTTATTCACAGTTTGTAAAAAAAATTTGTAATAGCATCATACTAAATGACAAAAGTCATTTAGGAAAACAATAATAATAAATAAAAGAATGTCCATATAATAAAGAATGAATAAAATTCCACTGATTACGCAGTGGAGTCTAAAATATGATAGGAAGAAAAACAAAACAGATTATTAAAGAGATAACACTTCCCAGGAAGTGCAGAAGTCAGGGGTGGGGATGGAGACCCGACAATGTAACACCCTACCTACTACCTACCTACTACCTACCTACTACCTACCTACTACCTACCTACTACCTACCTACTACCTACCTACTACCTACCTACTACCTACCTACTACCTACCTACTACCTACCTACTACCTACCTACTACCTACCTACTACCTACCTACTACCTACCTACTAACTACCTAACTACTACCTAACTACCTATTATCTACTACCTACCTGCTAACTACCTACTACCTACCCACACCTACCTACTACCTAACTACTACCTACCTACCTACCTATTATCTACCTACCTACTACCTACGTACTACATACATACTACTTACCTTCTATCTTTCTACTACTTACTATCTATCTACCTCCCTACCTACCTACCTCCATACCTACCTACCTCCATACCTACCTACCTCCATACCTACCTACCTCCACACCTACCTACCTCCATACCTACCTACCTCCATACCTACCTACCTCCATACCTACCTACCTCCATACCTACCTACCTCCATACCTACCTACCTCCATACCTACCTACCTCCATACCTACCTACCTCCATACCTACCTACCTCCATACCTACCTACCTCCATACTTCCTTCCACCTAACTACCATCTACCTACCACCCACATACTACCTTTCACCTAACTACCACCTATCTATTACCTATTCACCACCGGCCTACCTTACACCTAAAAACATAATACCTACAAACTACCTACCTTACACCTACTGACTTACCATCTACCTACCTACCACCTACCTAACTACGACTTACTAACCTACCTACAAAACTCCTACATATCCACCACCTACCCAATTACCACCTCTCTACTATTTACCCCCTTATCACCCCACCTGCTTACCTACCTCTACCTACGATATACCTACCTACCGTCTACTCTAGCAAATGCAAATTTTGGCCATGAATATCCCACTAAGGAACAAGGGCAAACTTCTCACAACGAGTGCAGTCCGATTCAAGTTCTAAGCTAAATGATAAGGGGTCTCCTTTTTACAGCCGAGTCCGAACGACGTGCTGCAGTGCGACACCTCTTTAGAGAGAAGTTTTACATGGCATGGTACCACACAAATGTTGCCAGCATTAGGAGGGGAAAACCACCGTTGAACATTTTTTCTGATGGTCTCGCCAGGATTCGACCCCAGGCGATCAGCGTCATAGGCGGACATGCTAACCTTTGCGCTACGGTGGCCTCCACCGTCTACTTTATGGGGTTTTAGGCAGATATTTCGGGGTGTTACAAATGGAATGACAAAATTAATATATCCCCATCCAATGGTGGAGGGTATAAAAATGAGAACATTACTTTTAAGGTAGATAGAGTGCAGATAAATTCAGTTTGAAAAGTTTGAAAGGCTTTAGAGTCCTGGTAGACGACCTGTTGAAATTCAATCAGAATGTGTAATACACGGGTAAAAAGGCATCGCACTTTCCAGAATGACGCCAAACATAGGCGGCCTGTTATAAAGTCGAAGAGTGCTACTTGCAAGTGTCGTTAAATTTTGTCTACTATATGGAGCCCCTGTTTTGGGAACACAAGCTAAAGACGTCTTCAAGATCCCACATGACATCCATAGTTCGACGAAACTGTCTCCGAGTGTGCAGTGACTACGGAACCATCTTAAGCAATGCAGCACACGTGGTAGCAGGAATGATCTTTCGATGATTACAGACCTACAGAAAAAAGAACAGACGTATAGACGGACAGAAAGACAAACAAACAGATGGTACAGATAAGCGGATGGACAGGCACAAATACGAAAAGATGGATAGACCGATAGAAAGAAAGACATGCAGATGGACGGACGGACAGACAGACAGATAGATGGAAAGACAGGCGGATAGATGGACAGACAGACGGAAAGACAGACGGATAGATGGACAGACAGGCGGAAAGACGGACGGATAGATGAACAGGCAGGCGAAAGGATAGACATATTTTTCATAACACTAAACCATAATAGACGAGGGAGTAGTTCAGATTAAGAACTGTAAATAACAGCCTATGAACCCCACCTAGAAGGAATGCGAGAGTGATTTCTTTTGGTGGTGGTTTTTGTGTAGGACAACTATTGCTAAGGGCTATCACGAAGAGACAGGGCTGGACGAAGACACAAACAGATAGACAGACAGGCAGACAGATAGATAGACGGACGGACGGCCCCTGTAGGAGTTGCCTCGATGAGGATTAGGAGGAGACTATAGAGCACTTGCTGTGTTCATGTCCGGGTCTGTAGGAATGCTCTCCTTTCTAGGGAGCCGTTTCCTCTGTGATCTGAGTGAACTTGCGAACCTGCGTACCTCTGGTAGGTTTCCTGAGATTTGTTGAAGAAATAGGATAGTTTCGTCGGGGAGTGCCATAAATTCCGACTTAGGTACATACGTGCCTGCGTGGGGATGGGCGTTTCTTCACCCCATGCTCGGGTTTCATCATTTCTTGTTTTTCTTTTATTCGTGTATATAGCTTCTAGTCCGAGGTCTCACATCTTCTTTCTCTTCTCTTTCTTTCTTGGGTACCACAATGGGCCAGACTGTCCTTCGAGTGAACTTACCTATCGGAAGATAGAGCGCCCTCTACAGATGGACACAGCAAAAGTTCCTCAGAATGTTGACTCGATCCTTAGTCATTATATTTCTATACCCTACACCACCACTGTCGTGCAGGGTTTTATAACTTTGTGCATTTGTTTGCAACGCTAAGAAGTAGAAGAGCTAGACCCATTGATAAGTTTACTGTTTGATTCAGAATCACTTTCTGATTCGCTTAAGCAATGTCCGACCATCCCACTGTGAGTCCATGTATTCTTGTTGTTAAGGTACAGATTGCATTTGTTATGCGATTGTTATACAATTTTGCACAGGTCTCTTTTTTGTTCCAAGGACGAACTCTACTGAATTTGAAAAAAATCGGTTCAGATTTAGATATAGCTCCCATATATATGTATCGCCCGATTTGCACTTTAATGGTCGTAGTACCTAAAATTTTCAAACGATCTGCACAAAATTTGGCACGGATTGTTTTGTTACTGATCTTTAGGTATCTGCAAGATTTCATCAAAATCGGTTCAGATTTGGATATAGCTTGCATATATATGTATCGCCCAATTTGCACTTAAATGTCTGTAGTACCTAGTGCACAAAATTTGGCACGGATTGTTTTGTTAATGATCTTAACCTATCTGCAAGATTTCATCAAAATCGGTTCAGATTTAGATATAGCTCCCATATATATGTATCGTCCGATTTGCACTTAAATGACCGTAGTAACTACAATTTTCAACCGATCTGCTCAAAATTTCGGCATGAATAGTTTTGTTACTGATCTTAAGGTATCTGCAAGATTTCATCAAAATCGGTACAGGGTATTATAACTTTGTACATTTGCTTGCAACGCTTAGAATGAGAAGAACTATACCCATTGATAAGTATACCGATCGGCTTAG